>NW_026739490.1:2391545-2634089 GCF_022355385.1 Mustela nigripes
AAGTGTCTGTTCATGTCTTCTGCCCATTTTTTGACATGATTATCTGTTTTATGTGTGTTGAGTCTGAGAAGTTCTTTATAGGTCCTGGATATCAGCCTTTTGTCTGTACTGTCATTTGCAAATATCTTCTCCCAGTCCGTGGGTTGCCTCTTTGTTTTGTTGACTGTTTCCTTGGCTGTGCAGAAGCTTTGATCTTGATGAAGTCCCAAAAGTTCATCTTCACTTTTGCTTCCTTTGCCTTTGGAGACATATCTTGAAAAAAGTTGCTGTGGCTGATATCGAAGAGGTTACTGCCTATGTTCTCCTCTAGGAATCTGATGGATTCCTGTCTTACATTGAGGTCTTTTATCCATTTTGAGTTTATCTTTGTGTACGGTGTAAGAGAATGGTCGAATTTCATTCTTCTACATATAGCTGTCCAATTTTCCCAGCACTGTTTTTGAAGAGACTTTTTTCCACTGTATATTTTTTCCTGCTTTGTTGAAGATTATTTGACCATAGAGTTGAGGATCCATATCTGGGCTCTCTACTCTGTTCCACTGGTCTATGTGTCTGTTTTTATGCCAGTACCATGCTGTCTTGGTGATTACAGCTTTGTAGTAAACAAAAGCGACCAAAAATACCTCTGCGTGCTGGGAGTTAGAATGTTTTGCCTGCTGTATGGCATAGTTGACACAAGAGGGCACGCAAAGAGCAAAGACTTGTTTGCTGGAAGCATTCAATGGAAGAGATGCGGGTGTGTGTGTCTGTGTGTCTGTGTGTGTCTGTGTGTGTGTGTGTGTGTGTGTGTCTGTGTGTGTGTGTGTCTGTGTCTGTGTGTGTCTGTGTGTGTGTGTGTCTGTGTGTGTGTTGGTTGTTTTTTTGTGCAAATTTTGGGGGCCAGGAGGGGGAGGGAAATCAACTGTAAGTCACCTAAGCAGTCCTCAGCTCTGGGGGCCATCCCAAGGCAGTTTTTCCCTCATTTTCTTTGAAATGTTTAAGCTTACCTTAAAGCTCAGAGTTCAGGCTCACCTGTGCCTTCCTCTTCCAGGTGGCAATCGAATTTGACCAGAACGTCTCCATTGCGTTCACCTGCCTGAGTGCAGATTGCAAGATCGTGCATGAGTACATCGGTGGATATATTTTCTTGTCTACTCGGTCTAAGGACCAGAATGAAACCCTTGACGAGGACCTGTTCCACAAGCTGACTGGCGGTCAGGAATGAAGCAAAACTGACCTGCCCACACACAGACGGTGAGCCAAGGATGGTCCTCCCTGAACAGATGGGCTCCTTGGCTCGCACAGTGTGCACTGCAGCCTGACGGACAGCATGTACTCACCACTGGTCCATCAGATGAGGACCTCATCTCATTCCAGATACCCTGCCCGCTACCTCCTTTTCCTTACTTTCCTCTATCCTACCAGTGACGGAAGGGCCCTCAGTTGCCTTTTCTGCAAAATGGGTGGGTGGGAGACAGGCTAGAACTCAAAAGATTACTCTATGGCCCAGCCTGCAGCCACTGTTCTCTGACTTGCAGAACCTGCAGGTCTATGGCTAGAAGCCACCATTGTGCTTCTCCGCTTTGTTGCTAAATCAGCAAAAGACAGAAAGGTCGAAAGCATGGGTGGCCAAGGACAGATCTTATTCCATAACTCAGGTATAAAAAGTAATTAGTCTTTCCTAACAGAACTGCTTTTAGCTCCCATCCTCTGAAAATGACAGAGGGGGTCCTCACGTACACACAGACTTGTTCCCTATAGGTCAAGGCCTGGGGGTGGGGAAGGGAGAGGTGGAGTTACCTCGCTCTGGTTGGTGACAAGGCGTCAGAGCAGTGGCCTTCAAGGTCATCAGCTCACAGTGATTTCTGCAGAGGTGACTACAGACCCATCTGGCCTTGGACATTGGCCCCCTCAGGTTATACCGCGAGTCCTATTCCATTCCTGGAAGGTCCCTCAGCCACCTTCATGCCTTTCTTGATGATGGGGTGACTCAAAGGCACAGGGAAATCCATTCCTCAACCCAGCTGCAGATCTCAACTGCTGCTCCTTGGAGCGGGATGGGTCCAGTTTTCTCTGTTCCTAAGAAGCACGGCCCCACATCTGGGGTTACTGTGGGGTCTTTCTCCCAGCTGGTCAGGAAGAGAAGGACAAGCCCATTCTCAAAAACCACCAAGTTCAAGGGTTGGTGGCTTCCCTTCTGGCTTCTGCGTGTATTTTGTAAATCAGGAGCCGATAACAGACTTCTGTTTTCTCTGCTTTTCGCTCTGTCATCTCTGCCTCAAGCCACGGGCATGAGCCAGGTAACCGCTGCCTCAGTTGTCATTTTCTGCTTTGGTTTGTCACCTATGAGAGGAGGGGGTTTTGAGAAGGAAAGAATCGATATCCAGGGTAGAGGGAAATACCAGACAGTATTTAATTATGTTTTGATAAATGTTCTGTCCCAGAAAGGACTTTGGCTGCAGGAGTAAAGCACAGGCTCCATTTCCATTTTTAATTCTTTTATGATGCAAAACTCTGGAGGCCTGGCCAGGGCTCAGATGCCCCAAAACGTCACCTGTTGCTTTCTTTTGAGAAACTGAGATCTTCCACCGCTCTGGGAGCCGCATTAGGACAGCCTGGTCTAGGGAACCCCGGGCCCTGGGCTGGAAGCTGTCCCTGGAAATTCCTCTTTTCAGCCTCTCCTTAGAGGCACAGGTTCATGAAAACCCAATGAATTTCCGAGGCACCAAATGAATTTCCGAGGCCTCACTTAAACTCGGAGGCGGCTTAGGGCACTTGGCAGATCTGGTCCACATCATAAAGACCTTCGTTTGAAATGTTTGTATAGAAACTAGTGCTGAGCCTACTGTTCATCTCGGTGTTGGTCATTTGGGTATCGCCTTGGGCTCTACTATTTTAGAACCTAAGTCAGGTCTTTAAGAGAACATCAGGCCCTACATGAAAGTGATGCTCCTGGACATCACACTTTACCTGTCTGCTGCCCGGGACAGCTCTGCCTCATTTACCAAAGCTAGACCTTCGGTGGGACCCTCGTCCTTAGCTCTTCACGGGTGTCTGACAGTTCAATGAAAACACTCAAAGGAGTGGACTGGTTTTAACCAAACTTTCCGAGGAACGTTTCTTCCCTGAACACACCACCACATCCCAAAGGAATAAACAAATGGGACAAGAAAACCTTAAATGCTGCTATTCCAAAGAGCAACTAAGGACTTTTTTTTTTTTTAACATTGGTTGCAAAAGGTCATCTGACTCCCTATGATGAAATTTTAAATTAATGTGTGCCTTTCAGCCTCCTATTTTTTCTTAGCTACAATAGATGGGGAAATCTGCATTTATTATTTTATAGGACTTTTTTAAATAAAAGTTTTATATGGATTTGAGTACGGTCTGGTCATGTCCTCTCTACTTTGCTATCTCTGAAAAGGTGAATGTTTTCTCCCCCTATGAAAAAGGATTGCAACTTTCAGGTTTAGGGCATACTTACCCTCACAATTCCAAGATCTGAGCTCATTCTTCTCAGTGAGATGGACTTAGAAACCTCACTTAAATGCTGGCTTCAACTCCTTTCCCATTGAAGGTCCCTAGATTTCCTGACATCATGAGTTGTTTTTTCCCAGGTCTACCTTTTGGAAAAAGCACCAGAAATCAAAGAAATAGCCAGAGGCAGGGGAGCATCAGAGGGCCTCCGATTTGATGGACGGATGTCTAGGACAGTTCTTTGATTTAGTGGTAGAGGATCTGTAATAGATAGTGACGTACACTTTATAGATGTCCCTTCACAATTCTCACAACAACCCATGGGGGGACAGGAAGGGCTTGCCTTCTCATTCCACAAAGGAGAAAACAGGCTCAGAAGGTGAACCACGTGCGTAAGGTCACACCGCCAGCAAGCAGCAGAACCAGAATTCGAAGCCAGCTTCATCTTACTAACACTATCCAAAGACACACATTGTTGGCATTTTGGGTTGTGTTGTGTCTTTCCAGCCTTTATACCATCTCGTGTACTGGTTTTTGTTTTTATGTTTTAAGATGACATCCAGTAAGTCATTCCATATTCATGGAAATTGGCTAATTCATGAGAGAGTCACTAAGAAAAAAAAAAAAAAAGGTAGCTATTTAAGCTGGCTGAATGCAAAGTATGGGGCTATGCTGCCCAAAGGCAGCTTAAAACTTCTAATGTGGAACATGATGCATCCTCTTAAGACATTTTTTTCCCCCACCTTCACCCATTTCCTCCACCCTCCATCTTCCACATCTGGCAACCATCAATCTATTCTATTTCTAGGACTTTGTTTCTTTTAGATTTCACATATAAGTAAGATAATACAGTATTTGTCTTTTTCTGCCTAACTTACTTCACTTAGCATAATGCCCTCAAGGTCCATCCACGTTGTTGCAAATGGCAGCATTTCCCTCTTTGTGGCTGAATAATATTCCACTGTGTATATACACATATATTTTATCTTTATCCATTTACCCATCAAAAGACAGGTTGTTTCCATATCTCGGCTATTATGAACAATGTTGCAGTGAACATGGGGATACAGATATCTCTTCCAGACAGTGTTGCATTAGCCTGGTCAAAAAGGAAACTGGAAGTGTACCTGGGTGACTCAGTCCATCAAGCATCCAACTCTTGGTTTCAGCTCAGGTCATAATCCTAGGTTGTGGGACTGAGCCCCATGTTGGGTTCCACACTCAACATAGAATCTGTTTGGGATTCTCTCTCTCTCCCTCTGCCCCTCTTCTTGCCCTTTCCCACTGTATGATCTCGAAAATAAATAAATCTTGGGTGGCTCAGTGGGTTAAAGCCTCTGCCTTCGGCTCAGGTCATGATCCCAGGGTCCTGGGATCGAGTCCTGCATTGGGCTCTCTGTTCAGCAGGGAGCCTGCTTCCTCCTCTCTCTCTGCCTGCCTCTCTGCCTACTTGTGATCTCTGTCTGTCAAATAAATAAATAAAATCTTTAAAAATAAATAAATAAATAAATAAATCTTAAAAAAAAAAAAAAAAAAAAAAAAGAAGGGATGCCTGAGTGGCTCAGTTAATTGTGTCTGCCTTCCACCCAGGTCATTAATGCTGGTGTCCTGGGATCAAGCCCAGGGTCGGGCTCCCTGCTCAGTGGGGAGTCTGCTTCTCCCTCTCCTTCTGCCCCCCTCCACTCATGCATGTTTGTTCTCTCTCTCTCAAATTAACAAAACCAGGAAGGAAGGAAGGAAGGAATGAAAGAGTGGGTGTGTGGGTGGAAGGAAGGAAGGGAGAAAAGGGAACCTGGAGCAGCAATAGCGGAAGAAAAGCCAAGCCCTCATCTGAGAGTGTATGTCTCCTCATCTATAGAACAAGGGTTTGGACTGTGTGGTCTCTTATAGCCCCTTGTACTCCAGCACTCTCTCGCTGTGGTCCCTCTTCCCCACAGTCGGGTTGAGGCACATCCCCCCTCCTATGCACCATGCACATACTTTCCCTCCGAAACTCTGGCCTCACTCTGCCACCATTGGCCCATTATCTGAGTCGGTTCACATAGTTCTAGAACTCGAATTTCTGAGGTTAACAGGCTGCCATGACAGTTGAGCCCCAGCAGCCAGACACCAGGAGGCTAAATGGTTGTGTCAACCAGTGTGAGAGCAAGTCAAATCTTGCGCCTGTGCCACCCTCCCCAAAGAATATTCTCAATAGTAATGGAGCTGTTATTACATGGCTTAAAGAATTAGAACACCAGGGGCACATGGGTGGCTCAGTGGTTTAAGCCTCTGCCTTCGGCTCAGGTCATGATCTCAGGGTCCTGGGATCGAGTCCCACATCGGGCTCTCTGCTCGGCGGGGAGCCTGCTTCTCTCTCACTCTTTCTGCTTGCGTCTCTGCCTACTTGTGATCTCTGTCAAATAAATAAATAAAATCTTAAAAAAAAAAAAAAAGAATTAGAACACCAACGTGTATTAGGGACTCTCACGTGTGCTTTCCAGGAGTCCTTTCAATTCAACCTCAGGGTCGATGGGTGTTGTCAACTTCACTGTACAAATGAGGAAACATGAAGTGGTTGCTGGTAAAGGTTTAATGCTCTGTGTGTAAGGGTCAGCAATGGGAGACTTGGTTTGCCAATCTTCCTGCTGTAAAAACTCCCACCATAGCCAGTGTGGCATCAGTGAACACAACTGGGAAGACACCTGAACACCCAGTCCTCTGCCAGGGACAACCCAGCTCCAGGACACAGCAGATCTACTGTGGACGGAGAAGTCAAGCAGCTTGTCAAGGGCACCCAGCCAGAGTGTAGGCAGTTGGGATTCGAACCCAGACCCTCCCAACTTGACCTGTGCTCTTCAGCACTGCTCTTGATAATTCCATGTGAATGGCAAGGCCTCTTGAGCCATGAGCCCTAGACTGTCTTTACTTCTAATAATTCTGCTGAGGTGACTTCCGCCCCCTCAACCCCAGTATATTTGTGCAAGGGCTACAGAACTCCATAGACAGTTTGTCCTTCATTTATAATATACCAGATCTCTTAAGTCAAAATAATGACAATTTCTACTAAGAAAATCTTCAGACCCCAACTGCTGGCCCCCTGTCCAATATGACATTTGACTGCAAATCTGGGTCAGAGGTGGCACTCAGGAGGGTGGGAAAGAGTTCTGCCCTCATGAACTCCAACGAGTTAGACTTGAATAGTTCCAAAAATTGAACCCCCATGAAAGTAATGAAGATTCATCAGCAGTAAGGATATCCCCAATAAGATGAACCAGGCTTGGGGCACCTGGGTGGCTCAGTGGATTAAGCCGCTGCCTCCGGCTCAGGTCATGATCTCAGGGTCCTGGGATCAAGTCTCGAATCGGGCTCTCTGCTCAGTAGGGAGCCTGCTTCCTCCTCTCTCTCTCTGCCTGCCTCTCTGCCTACTTGTGATCTCTCTCTGTCAAATAAATAAATAAAATCTTTAAAAAAAAAAAAAAAAGAACAAGTGGCTACAAATGCTAAAGTGCTTGGGTGGGTCCTGTACGCAGGCACATTCAGCCAGCTGTGCAACCACGAGGATGAAGGAGGCATGCCCTGCCGAGCAGTCACATATCTTAACATATATGAATACACAGCGAATATGTCTGAGAACCTAATGTAGCCTATGGGCCTACAGTTGTCAAGCCATGCTAAGTTTCAGCCAACTGTATTTCAACCAATTCAGTTAAAAACACATATAGAGGGGTGTCTGGGTGGCTCAGTCGGTTAAGTGTTTGTCTTCGGCTCAGGTCATGACCCCGGTGTCCTGAGATTGGCTCCCTGCTCAGTGGGGAAACTGCTTCTCCCTCTCTCTGCTCGTGCTCTCTCTCGCTATCTCTGTTGCTATCTCTCTCTCAATCTCAAATAAAATTTTTTAAATTAATAATAAAAATAAAAATACATATACACACATATATTTTTTATTTTATATAAGCTATATGACATATAAATATATAGTTGATATAATTTGTTACATTTATTTACTATTTACATATTTTATGTGAACATTATTTTGTACTATTTACATATTATATAAATTATATATGTATATACATCTATTTCTTCTATCAGTTAGAATTGCTTAGCTACAAGTGACAGAAAATTGAAAATAATAGTGGCTCAAACAAGAGAAGTTTTTCTCTTTTCCACCAGAAACTCCAAAGGCAAGCCCAGGCCAATTAAGCATTATATCCCATGTCAATGACCCAGGTCCTTTCACTGTTTCCATCCCCATTTACAGCTTCAATTCACAAAGTCATCTCATGATCCAACATGGCTGCTGTAGCTCAAGGCATTAAGTTTCATGGCTTCAATGAACTACAAGGCAGACTGAAGTATTTGGTCTTTGATCAAAGTCACCATGGGTTCAATTAAAAATCAGAGTTCCTTTACTGATAAAGAGGGTGAGAATAGATATTAGGAAACAAGTAGCTTCCTCTGCCCATAAACACTTGCTGTGTGCTAGGTACTATGCTACCTGCTAAGGATAATACAATCTAGCAAGAGACAAACCTCTGAGAAAATAACATTGTATATAACAGGCATTATTCTTGACATGTTAAAAAGATATAGAGCAAATGGGAGGGAGTTGTTTTATTAGAGCCAAGAGCAAAAGGCGAAGGATTTCCCAGACAAAGGGACATTTAGACTTGGCCCTAAGGGATGAGTGAGAGTTTTCAGAGTAGGGAGAAGGACAGGAAATGAGGTCAAGCCTAGGAGAGGGGCCATTAGTAGAGAGAGAGCCAGGGAAAGTACTCATCCACGGGGTGCCATGATCAGACTTGCATTTTAGGAGTGTCAGTCTGGCAACAGATGGAGAATGGCTGGAGGAGGGTCACACCGGAAGTTGATGGGTCATTTCAGAGGCTGCCTCTGGTAGTCAAATTAAAAGACCCTGAGGACCAGAGCTAAGCCAAGGGAAAGAGAGGTAGGGAAAAACTGAGGGCTGTTTCAGAAGTAAAACTGGCACGCTGCAATTGTGAGCAACACTATATAAATTACCTACCAAAACATTTTCCCTTCTTCCTTGCTAACAGAACCTGATTTTGGCTGACCCAATGTGGCCGCCTCCAATGATGGATCTTAATGATCCACACCTATTGTGACAATCTTATTGCCCAGCTTCTCAGTTTCCTGTGCAGGTAGGGGTGGCCATGTGACCAGTTCTAATCAATGAGTCCTGAGGAAAAATTTGCCATGGAGGTTTCTGGGGAAGATTTTCTGTCCTGAGAGAAGGGAGAGGCAGCTGGCTTCACCTTCCCCCTTCCCTGTTCCCCGTTCTGCCTGCCTTGAATGTCTGGATATGATGCCTGGAGGTACAGAATCATCTTGCAACCAGAAGGCAACAAGATTGAGGATAAAGGAAATGCACGAAAGATGGGAAAGCCTACAAACAGAAGACGTCTGTGTCATTATGGAGTGGCTGAAGGGATACCATCAGCCCCCTAATTCTAGACTCTTTGTTATAGAAGAAAAATAAACAGATGTGTGTAAGCCACTATTAATTGGGCTTTCCATAACTTGCAGCTGAACATATTCCTGATTGTGGTGAACAGTAAAGAAGTGAATTTGCGGAGTAATGGAAAAGAAGCTCAAGTTGATCAGCAGTGGATAAATGGTAAATAATTCTAAAGGTAATTCCAAATGGTAAATAATTCTAAAGGATACCAGGGAGAGGGGAAGTCAGTGGGCACAGCTAGTAAGTTCGGTTTGGGGGACCCTAAGATCTCAATCTCTCCTAACAGTATGACCCTGAAGTGTGTGTGGACCTTTGCAACAGTGTTTCTTTCTAAAGATCCTCAGAACTCCCCTTTGGAAATTCTCAGCAAAGCCTGGTTCATCTTTTTTTTTTTTTTAAAGATTTTATTTATTTATTTGGCACAGAGAGAGATCACAAGTAGGCAGAGAGTCAGGCAGAGAGAGAGAGAAGCAGGCTCCCTGCTGAGCAAAGAGCCTGATGCAGGGCTTGATCCCAGGACACTGAGATCATGACCTGAGCCGAAGGCAGCGGCTTAATCCACTGAGCCACCCAGGTGCCCCAAGCCTGGTTCATCTTATTGGGGATATCCTTACTGCTGATGAATCTTCATTACTTTCATGGGGGTTCAATTTTTGGAACTATCCAAGTCTAAATAAGGTGAGTTACGAGATTGTGACTAATAAAATATTTTGGTGAACAACTGAACAAACAAAAGTAACCCTGGTGATTGGTGTGTGTGTGTGTGTGTGTGTGTGTGTGTGTGTGTGAAAAACTCATTCTGAAAGCAATTTCAGAACAAAGAATTACAAACATATTTTCAACACTTAAAAGCTTCCTTTGCAAAATGACATCATCTACCAAATAAATTTGTTCAAGACCAACCCTTGCCAGATACTTTTTTTTTTTAATTAGTCTCAAGAGTTGATTCAAATATCTTCCTCAAGTAAAACAAACAGGTATTTTCCATATTCTCTCTTCTCCTAAAAAAAGAAATGACCTCAAGAGTTCTAATCTTGGGTTCTTTCTCAGATTTACTTTATGAGATTAATACTAGTTTCTCCAGCAACAAAATGGAAATATAATATCATGTGGCTCCCGCCTAAAAGAATTGCTCAGCAAATTCCTAGAATTTACAGATAGGTTCCATAAACACTCAGCATAATTAATAAACACCAAAAAGCAATTTTGTTATTAATGTGTTATTAAAGATTAATAATCATGTACTTACAATCTATACTATTTTCGGCAATGACAAAAAGCCATCTCTGTTAGAATACTTAACATACCAAGTCTCTGAAATTACTATTTTGTACCTTCTTTTCTTCTCAACCCACCTCACCACCTACCCTCAGCTGATGATTTGTAACCTGTACAAATTTGTGACCTGTACATTATAGAGCACAGTGATGTCATCAGATGGGAAGAGCCTCATCTTTTCACTCTTCACCTGTCTTCACAAACGTCTTTCTTCCCTCCTGCCCCAGTTGTAAAAGCGCCTAATCCCCAGCCTTCTGGGTATTGTCCCCTCATGACCTCCAAAGGACTTGATTCCTGAAGTTTTTCTTCTCTCTTTGGCATCATTCACTTCTCTCCGTCTCCTGGTACATACCCATCCAGATTGCAAACACCTTTTCTATCTGTGGAGCTTTTAAAACATAGCTACAAATTCTTTGAGTGTCTTCCCATCAAGAGATGGGATCTATGTCCCCCTCCTCTTAAATCTGAGTAGGCTTATGGCCTTATTGGCTGATAGAGTACAGCTAAAGTAATGCTAAAGTAATGCTATGTGACTTATAACCTTAGGTCATAAAAAGCCATGTAGCTTCTGTTTTGTTCACAGGATACTCCCTCTTGGAGCCCTGAGGCCACCATGCTAGGGAGGACACGTGTAGGCACTCCAACTGACCGTCTCAACAGAGCCCAGTCCTCTAGTCAGCCGCACCCAGGTGCCAGACCCATGAGTAAAGCCATCCTGAAGCCTCAAAACCAGCCCATTCAACAGCTGAATATTACCAGGGATGCCAGTCAATGCATTTGGAACAAAGGAATCATCCAGCCACAGTATGACCAAATTCCTAACCCTCAAAAATCATGGAATAGAATATAATAATCTTTTCTTTAAGCCACTAAGTTTCGGAGGTACTGATTGGGTAGCCAACAATATTTTCCACATTATAAAAGGTTCACACTCTACTTTTCCCCATTTTCTGCTCCCGCTCACAGCAAAAGTTCTCCAAATACTTAGGAAGGCTAGTACCTATTTTCTCGTGCTCTTAATTCACTCCTTTCTGGCTTCTGTCCCTCCCCCCATTAAACCCTACTCTTGTCCCCGTCATAAATGTCCTCCACTACTCACTCTGTCAAAACCTGGTTGGCTGGGGTGCCTGGGTGGCTCCATAGTTAGGTGTCTGCCTTCAGCTCAGGTCATGATCCCAGCGTCCTGGGATTGAGCCCTGCATTGGGGAGGGGGGGGGTCCCTGCTCAGCAGGAGCCCTGCTTTTTCCTCTCCCACTCCCCTGCTTGTGTTCCCTCTCGCAATGTGTGTCTCTCTGTCAAATAAATAAATAAAATCTTTAAAAACAAAACAAAACAAACAAACAAACAAACAAACAAAAAAACCAACAACAGCCTGGGTAGCTGTGCTGTCCTTAATACAATATTGTTCTCTCCCAACTTTCATGGTTCCAAATTCTCCTGATTTGCCTCCCACCTCCCTGGCTGCTACTTCTCAGCCTGCTAGGCTGACTCCTCTTCCTCTGTTTCACCTTCAGATGCTGGTTTGGTCCTCTTCTCTTCTCTCTCTGCACACCTGCCTGAGTCTCAACCAGTCTGCTGGCTTTAAGCACCATCTCTGTGGGGATGCCTTCCAAATGTCACTCCCCCGTGCTAACCTCTGCCCAGAATTCCACAGTTGGATGTCCTGTTATCTCCCTCAGCATCTCCCTAGGTCTCACAGACATCTCAAACTTCACATGACCAAGACAGAGTCTGTGATTTTCCTCCCCCAAATCTGTTGCTCTCTTAGGCTTCCCTTTCCAAAGAAATGACACCTCAATCCATCCAGTCCTCAGCTCGGAAAGCCTAGGGATCATCCTTGATAGCTTTTCTCTCATCCTTCATGTATTAGTTTCCTACGGCCGCTATAACTAATCACCACAAATTTGGTGGCTTAAAACAACAAACGATATTATTGAGCCTTAAAAAGGAATGAGATTTTGATAAATGCTACATGTTGGACCTTGGCATAAACATCAAACCTAATGAAATAAGCCAACCCAGGACAAATACTACACAATTCCCCTGACAGGAAGTATCTAGAATAGATAAATATAGAGACAGAAAGTAGAAAAGAGGTTAGCAAGGGGCACCGGGGTGGCTCAGTGGGTTAAATCCTCTGCCTTCAGCCCAGGTCATGATCCCAGGGTTCTGGGTTCAAGCCCCACATCGGGCTCTCTGCTCAGCAGGGAGCCTGCTTCCTCCTCTCTCTGCCTGCCTCTCTGCCTACTTGTGATCCCTGTCTGTCAAATAAATAAAATCTTAAAAAAAAAAAAAAAGAGGTTAGCGGGAGTTGGGGAGGGGGATTATTATTAGTTAATGGGTTATTATTTAATGGGTAGAGTTTTTGTTGTGATGACGAAAATGTTTCAGGCATAGATAACAGTGATGCTTACACAACATTATGAATGTATTTAATGTCACTGAATAGTTCACCTAAGAAGTGGTTCAAGTAATACGGTCATTCTTTATGTTTTACCACAATAAAAACACCAACGATGTACCCATTTATTCTCTCAGAGTTCTGGAGGTGAGAATTCTGAAATCAGTTTCCCTGAGCCAACTACAAAGTGCCAGGAGGGCCATACTAACTCGGGAGGGGTTGGGGACAACCCATGCGCTTGCCTTTCCAGCTTCCACACTGCATTCCTTGCATTCCCAGGCCCCTTCCTCTATCTTCAAATCCAATGACATAGCATCTTCCTACAGTCTCCACATGGCCTTCTCTGTTGTAAACTCTCCCTCTGCCTTCATCTCATAAAGATACCTGTTGTTCTAGCCGGGGGCCCAACCAGATAATCCAGGATAATCTCCCCATCTCAAGATCCTCACCTTAATCCCATATGCAAATTCCTTTTGCCATATTAGTTTCTAGGAATTGAACTATGTGTATCTCTGGGGGCCCTGATTCAGCCTACCACACCTCACTTCCAATCCATTAACAAGTCTTACAGATTCCACTTTCACAACATGTTTCAGATGTGAACGCTTATCTACACTTTCACCATCATCACTCTTTAACTGGCATCTCCTCCCCCAGGGACACTTTCAACATCTCCCTCATGGAGCAGTCTAGCTTTGCTCTGGCCTACAACAGACAAAGAAACTAGAGTGACCTTTAACACAACCCACTTGTGTAATCACATCCCTGCCCTGCTATCCTCCAGCCACAAAGATCTGCTTCGTGGCTCTTTCCCTTCCAAACCTTTGCTCATGCTATTCCCTGGAACATCAGTCCCCTGGCCCTTTGCATGGCCCCCATGGCTCCATCTCATCCTCAGGCCTCGGTGCAAATGAAGCAACCCTTCTCCAACACCACCCCTACACTCCTCCCCAAGTCCTTTATATGACATCAGCCTTTTGATTTCTTTTATAATTCTTTTTTTTAAAGATTTTTTATTTACTTATTTGACAGAGAAATCACAAGTAGGCAAAGAGGCAGGCAGAGAGAGAGGGAGAAGCAGGCTCCCTGCCAAGGAGAGAGCCCCACGTGGGGCTCCAGGACCCTGGGATCATGACTCAACATGAAGGCAAAGGCCCAACCCACTAAGCCACCCAGGCACCCAGGCACCCCTGATTTCTTTTATAATTCTTTTTATAATTCTTTTTTTTTAAGATTTTATTTATTTATTTGACAGAGAGAGATCACAAGTAGGCAGAGAGGCAGGCAGAGAGAGAGGAAGGGAAGCAGGCTCCCTGCTGAGCAGAGATCCCGATGCGGGACTCGATCCCAGGACCCTGAGATCATGACCTGAGCTGAAGGCAGCGGCTTAACCCACTGAGCCACCCAGGTGCCCTCTTTCATAATTCTTAATTGCAATATGTAACTATCTTATTCACTGACTTCTTGTCCATTTCCCCATACAGGCACAGCAGCAACAAGGGAGCTCCAGTCTTCCCAGGGAGCCAGGCTGATACAGCAACCACTTTCCCAAATATTTCCAATGCCCAAGGGGATTGCCCTGGAAGGTCTCACACCAGCAATTAAATGCATTGTTTGGAAGTGACGAATATAGCTTCCTGTTACCACTCATTGAGCAGAACAAAATATGGAAACATTCAACAATAAGGAATTAGGAAGCACAATTCTGAGTGACCAGAGAGAGAAATGTTGACATATGTGGCAGATAGCTCTAATAACCACCACAGGGTCTTTCACAAAATAAGCCCAAGTAATGTTTCCAATGTCTTCTCCCTACACTACTCCACCATGGCCCCCACTAGCCTCCTGCCATATTGAACTGCCTGTTCCTTCAATCCACCATGTCTTGTCATACCTGCAATTCACACCTACTGGACCATTGTACTTGGGATGCTCTTCAAAAATAACCACTGTTCTGACCATGGATTAGTTTTGCCTGTTCTTGAACTTCACATAAATGGAACCATACAGAATGTATTCTTGTGCCTGCCTTCTGTTGTCCGTGAGATTCATCTGGCTGGTGGTGGTTGTTGCTTTGTGACTGTGTAGTAGTCCATTGTATGACTCTGCCACACTTTTTGTATTCATTTTCCTATTTACAGCCCTTTGGGTTATTTTCAGTTTGGGGCTTTTTTGAATGGTTGTTACAAACATTCTTTCGGTGGATTATATGCTCCTTTCTCTTGACTATAAAGAGTGCATCTGGGGCACCTGGGTGGCTCCGTGGGTTAAAGCCTCTGGCTTCGGCTCAGGTCATGATCCCAGGATTCTGGGATCAAGCCCAGAACCGGGCTCTCTGCTCAGTGGGAAGCCTGCTTCCTCTTTCTCTCTCTGCCTACCTCTCTGCCTATTTGTGATCTCTGTCTGTCAAATAAATAAGTGAAATCTTAAAAAAAAAAAAAAAAAAGAGTGCATCTGCTGAGTCATTACATAGACATATGCTTAGACATATGCTTTGGAAAACGGACAGTTTTCCAAAGTAGTTGTACCATTTGACACTCCCACCAGCCCTGTAGTTGCTCCACACCCTTCCCAAAACTTGGTACAGTCAGTCTTTTTAATTTTGGCCATTCTGGCAGGTGCATAGCAGTGTTTCACTGTGGTTTGAATTTACGTTTCCACGGTAAGTAGCGCATGCCCATACACTCATTGGACAGCAGGCATTTTCCTTTTCAACAAAGTCTTACCATGTGTGTAGGTCACTGCGGCAATGGGAAATAAACATCACCCAAGCTCTGCAAGATTAACTTGAACGCTTTTGCTTTGGGAAGGATTTTCTTTTCTTTTCTTTTCTTTTTTTTTTTTCAAAGATATATATATATATTTTTAAATTTTTTATTTTTTATAAACATATATTTTTATCTCCAGGGAGGATTTTCTTTAACGTACTAAAAATCTACATAAATATGCAGGCAAACCGTTGCTGCTCTGTGCAAAACCCCGATCAAGGAAATATAGCTGATCAGAAACCAAAGAAGGGGAGGACACAGTTAATAAACACTCATTCACTCAGCAAATATTTCTTAAAAACACGCGTTGTATCTAGGCACTGCCAGGCGCTGAGGTTCAGCAGAGAACAAGCTAGACACTGAGTCAGCCTAGGCCAGAGCTTGCATCTCAGCCTCTCAGGACAAGACAGCATGCTCACGCTGCTGGTGGCTCTTCTCTGTCTTCTGCCCGTCCTAGCCTGAGAACTGCCCCTTCTAGTCCAGGTCCCATTCATCTCTGAGTCCCCATTTCAACACTGCTCACCTGGGGCATGCTCG
Source organism: Mustela nigripes (assembly GCF_022355385.1). Classification (NCBI taxonomy): domain Eukaryota; kingdom Metazoa; phylum Chordata; class Mammalia; order Carnivora; family Mustelidae; genus Mustela; species Mustela nigripes. The sequence continues at coordinate 2,407,447 of NW_026739490.1, forward strand.
GTAGCTGAACCCGTCTGTTGACTTTATAGATGAAAAATAGGAGATAGAAGCTTCAGAGTACAGATACTGTACCCGATTTTAAAAGTGAAATGCTAACCTGGCATCTTGTCCCAGTTTCAGGACCTTTCCCCTCATGTGCTGCCTCAGGCTGTAATAAATTCCAGAATGTGTTTTATAATAAAGCCCAGGTACTGTCTTGTTCCACGTGCTACCTGCCAAATAAAGCGGCAGATTCAAGTCTGACCTCTCATTTCAGGCGGGATTTTATCACTGTGGATTTTTCCAGAATTGCAAATGATATATATATTTCTAATTCTAAGCATTCTACTAGTCGTTATGCTAAAAACCTAACTGCTCTTGAGGGTTGCCTCGATAGGAAACTACCATGAGTCTCAACCCATGACTATTTTATTCCCTGAAGATCATTTCCTCATAGGCAGGTGGGCCACGTCAGCGGAGTCCACACGGACGTCTTGGTCCCTACCACCTGAAGGCCTCTTTTCTGCATACCATTCCCTGAGAGCTGGCTGCCCCGAGACTCCATAACCTGGTACCGACTCCTCCCTCAAGCCCCCTCCCATTCCTCCAGCTTATCTCTGCTGTCAGAGAAGAATGCAGCCTCCGGTGCTCTTACACTTTTACATTCCGGCTCCAGCACTCAGGGGAAGGGCCCTCAGCAGAGCCGTCTGGCATCTGGAAAGCAGGGCAAGGGTGGCTGGCTGAACAGTCACCTGCCGCCCAGACCAGCCCTCCTCGGGCCATCCCAGGCTGCTGCCGCTGCGAACAGAGCTGGACAGGACCCCTGGGAAAGCACCAGTTCTGAATCTCAGGGCCAACATATATTATTGGGCTTTATTTCTGGAGTTCTGGGGATGGGAAAGGGGAGAGTAGGATCAGAACGTCCAGAGACTTTGCCTAGCAACTCATCAGGTGTGTCCACTTAGCCATACCTTTGAAAAGGTGAGAAAGACCCACAGTGCTAATGCCAGTGCTGGTGAGACCTGGTCCACTATGCAAATGAGCCCAGAGCCCGGTCTAGAATAATGAGAATCAGGCCACCCCTCCTTCTCACTGGATTACTGGGATTCACCTCTGTGACCTCAGGCAACTCAATTGTCCTCCCTAGGGCCCAGCTTCCTCCCTCTAAAATGGACAGGGAAGAGTGGAACCAGACAAGTTGTAAAAGCACTTTTAAGGCCAAAAATCCACATGTCTGATTTTGAACTAAGCCCAGAAAACAAGTGTAGCCAAGTGTATAATTAATTGCTGGCTCTTTTCTTTTTTTTTTCCCCCTGCAGGATTTGGTTTCACTAACACTCTGACCTTGTGATCTACTTCCATGAGATCTTTCCTCCCCAAATCCATAAGCGTGTGGGGAATCTGGGTTGGAAAAATCTTTATGACTCAGTTCTCTCCCTCCACCCCCATCCCACCCACCAGACCCCTTGTCCACCCTAACCTGAGCTCTTTTGATGCTGGGATGCTGGGGGGGCCTGGGGATTCGGTGTTTAATGTTTGGAGTCCTGTCCCTTCCTCTCCTGGTCACTGCGGAGGACACTGTGACTCGCTGAGTAGTCTTCCTACGCATTTGTGCAATGTTTCTCACACGTGCCAGGTTCAACCCTGGGCACCAGGGCTACTGAGAACAACAACGTGGCTCAAGTCTCAGGAAGTTTAATGCCTATATTAAGGAGACTTGCCAACCCACCTGATGGCAGTTAGCCTGGGTCACCTGGGAGAGGCCCACCAAGGGAGAGCCTGCCTGGGCAAAATCATGAAGGGTGCTGTTGCTGACGTTGTAGACGCTCACTCCTATCAGATTTGTTCGACTCGTGCTCAGGACAAACTAGGAGTGTCAGGGACTTAAAGCCACAAGAAAGAACCCTTGAGCCAACAAGAAGCAGAAGCTAGTGAGTAAATAGCCCCAATTTCTCACCACTTCCTCCTGCGGGGTGCTTCCCCTCATGTTTCTCGGGGGGTCCCAGTGGGATTGACTGAGCTGTTCGTTAACACAGCTACAGTGCTTTCCCTTCCCTGTCTCACTTCCTGCTCCCCTCCATGCTCCTCCGGGTCACCTCCCAAATAAACTACCTGCCCCCAGGTCCTTATCTCAAAAATCAACTCTTTTCTCTCTCTTTTTGGAAGATTTTATTTATTTATTTGAGAGAAAGAGAGAGGGAGCAAGCACTGAGGGAGAAGGAGAAGCAAACACCCCTCGGAACAGAGAGCCCCTACATGGGGCTCAATCCTAGGACCCTGCGATCATGACCTGAGCCAAAGGCAAACACTCAACTGACTGAGCCACCCAGGTGCCGCTCAAGGTCAACTCTCAAGAGAACCCACAGTAGATATAGAAGAGTAAGCTTATACGGGGAGTCAGGTGGTCAAGGCGGAGAGCATCTCGGCAGAGGGAGCCACCTGGGTAAAGTGATGGAGGACAGGACATTGCGTGGCATTTGGCATGGCATGGCAAACTTGTTGGTCTCAGGACTTTGTTTGGGACCTTAGCATCCTTGTCCGGGGGGGAGGAACTCTTCAGTCATCTTTTCCTAACCTCCCAGAGGTGTTAGAAGAGAAGGGGTTGAAGAAGAAGGCCGGGGCATCCTGAGAGGTACCCAGAGGCCCTGGCCAGATGTCTGCCTCTGTCCTGGGCCCTCAAGGGTGCAAGAATCTGGCTCTGTTTCTTCTGAAAATGAGCTGCTCACCTATGAAAAGGAATTTCCCACCTGTCCTGGCTTCTTGCATGATTTGGGGCTATCTAAATATTTGGAAAATGTTCTCTTGTGCTTACAGGGCATATTACATGGTCAAATGCTGAGGCCTATGGAAGTCAATATAAAGCAGTGGTTAAGCCAGACAGACTAGGTAGTTGTGTGCTCCAGAACCTAGGCAGCACCTGTGAACCTCAGTTTCCTTATCTGTACCATGGGAATAATAGTACACGCATATGGCACTAGGCTCTGACTATAGTAGATGCCGGATTTTTTTTTTTTTTTTAGATGCTGGATTTTTAAAAGATGGCTGTGGTGACAAGCTGAGTGTACCCACTGGGGCAAAGCCAACTGGCTACCTGGGCAAGACCAGGAAGCAAATTCTGCCATGAAGAGTCTGCCACCAACCTCGCCAGCCCACCAAGGGTGTGTTTGCTTGGGTTGGCTATGACAAGAGCAAACCAGATGGCCAAGCTCAGACATCAAGTCATCCTGCCCAGGCCGGGCCTTTGCCACCATGGGTGAGCTAGCCAGCAAGCAGCAGGGAGAAGACATTGGCTCAGAAGGCCTGGGGTTCTAGGCAGTACAGGGAAATTACCTCAGTGGGGTTCCTCAGCCCCCTTGCCCCACTGGTGTGCAGAGGACCCAGCATTGCTCCCTGGGATCCTCTTTTATAGGCTTATGGGAGGGGGGCAGCTTCTTTTCTCTTCAGGGTCTCTGTTTCAGGGTCTCAGTTTGACCCCTCTCGTCTCTCATCTGAGAGCCTTGCCTGTGCTCCCCAAACCCCTGCTGGCCTAGAGGGTTGACTGGCTGGTTTAACAAGAGAAGGTTAGCAGGGAGGGGCTCTGGGGCCTGGACCCTGGACTTGCATTGCTTTAGGCAGTGTTGTGTAGAACAGGCCTCTCCCCTCCCCCACCTAGAGCAGATGAAGGAATGCTTCTGAGCAGCAAGACCCGGGCTGGTACTTGGGCTGGTATTTTGAGGCTTTCAGTAGAGAAGTCCTCAAAGGAGATCCCAGGGGACTTGCAATTATCCAATTAGCGCAACATGCCAGTTTCCGAGGTGTCCTGGAGTTCCTCAGGGCTGCTCAGATAAGGACTGACGGGCGGAAAGATCTATGAAGTAAGTTCTGGTCCTTGTCTGTGTACACAATGATGGGGATGATTAACCACCGGCTGGGGCGGGGGCGGGGGTGGGGAAGGTGCAAGGAGGGAGGTCAGAAAAAGAGATGGGGGATGGAGCTCAAAGGCTCTCAGACAAAATGACCAGTCTTGGATCTCTGGGGAAGGAGGGCTCTGTCTGCACTAAACAAAGCATATTTAACATCACTGCTTTGGGGAGACCTGGGTAGCCTGGGAGACCTCTTGGTAGCCAGTATCAATCGCCCCAGCCATGCACAGGGCAGCAGCCTTCTTGCTGCATTTCCGCCATCTTTATTTCTCTTCACAAGATAAACAGAGAAACGCACACCCATGCTTTCACCAAACTGGGACCCAGAGAGACCAATCTAACGACTCCTGGGAACGCCTGATCTGGTTTAGTTGCGGGATTTCTCTGCCTTTAGAGTCCATGGTTCTTGGTCCCACTGCTTTGAAGAATGAAGAGGTCGACCAGATGAAGTGTAGTGGGCAGCAAAGCTTACCAAGCGATAGTACAAAGCTCCCAGCGAGGGAGGGGCGGCCCCAGTGGAGCTTCCCCTTGGGGTTCCTAAGTTGAGGGGTTTTCATCAGCTGTGTTAGGGCAGGAAGATCAGAGTCCTCTCCCTCACTGCACCCCTTAGCACCCTCTCCTTGGCCAGGGAGAGCTGCCTCCCTCCCTTTGTCAGGCTCTGGAAAGGCAGTGTAGGGAAAGGTAAAGATGGGGGGAGGGCGGGAAGGAAGTGCCAGGCCCAGCGCAGGGGAGGAGGGAAACAGGCCTTGAAAGTGTTGGCTAAGAACCACAGTCTTGGTGGGGAAGGAGGAGCTGCAGGGACTGGAGTATCTCAGGCCCTCTCAGTGGGTGGGGCCTGGAGCAGGAGTACCTGGGAAACAGGCCTCCCTCTGGAATTCGGAGCAGAGCTGCTGTCTAAGTCACGGACCTCTGGAATCTATAAGATAGAGGACTGCAAAGGGGTGCCACACTCCAAAAGGACAGCTTAGGGTGAGTATGACATATTGCCAGACGCATGGACTCCTGGCCCCAGCTTCCAGGATCCTTCTCATTGCCTGGACCCCCAACTAGCAAGAGAGAAGCCCCTCCCCTGGGTGGTTGCTCAGAAACCTGGAGGTCGGCAGAGACAGTGGTAGAGGATACACACCTACAGAGATGGGGCCATGTGAAAGGGTTTTTGATCTACCCCTACCTGATCTCCCAACTGCCCTAAGAAATTCTGAGGACTCTAGAAACTCCACACCCAGAAAGCTTCACCCACCTCTCCAGGGCAAGGGTGAGCTCAGGGGCTCTGGCTTTTGTTGCTATGACCACTGAACCCAGGTTTCCAAGCCTCCCAGCTTTCTGGGGGCTCTTTTCCTCCCAAAAGGCAACTCGGAGTACCATCTCAAGAAAGAGCCCTCTGAAGAGAAAGTTCTGCCCTCAGAATTCATTTTAAACCATGACCTGCAAACCAGGTCAAACGCAAATCCGACTCACCTGTGGCTGGCCCATTAGTTCTAAGGGGAAAAACTGAGGCAACAAAATCTTCCGTAAGTCCCATGTTCCCGTTCCAGCAGAGCTTCTCCTGACTGAGGTCGTTCACCGGCTCATTATTAATAGACGTTTCTGGGGCAGCATCTGTGCACCTGGGGAAAGTTTACGGCAATAAAGGACACAGTCTCTTCCCTCCAGAAGCTCATGCAATGGGGACAAGGGAGGAGGTTACTTGGACGTTCGGGCCCGAGGGGACAGACGTAGGAGGCCTTCTGCAAGAAGTCACTCGTGGATGCTAACCCACAAGTGAATTAGAGGGAGAGTCATCTGGGAGCGGGAAGGGCACGAGGTGCTACAGGAGCTCCCCCCTCATCCCTGCCCCGTCCTTCAGGGAACAGCCAGCCCTTGTGCTTCTCCGCAGAGCAGGGGGATAGAGAGCCACGTCTGCCCCTTCGTTCGGGATTTCTGCGCGTTGAAGGGACTGTCTCGCTGTTCTCTCCGCAGCCACGCACCATGTGGTGGGCCCTGCTGGCCCTGCCGGTCCTGCTGCCCACGGCGCTGCGCCTCTGCTTGGCAGGGCCTCCCCAGGAGAGGGGCCCTCTTTTCTGGCTGACTCGGCAGGACTCTCGGGAAAGCGGGGCCGCCAACGCCACGGTCTCGCCCTGCGAGGGGCTGCCCTCCGCGGGAGCGTCGACCTTGACCCTGGCGAACCGCAGCCTGGAGCGTCTGCCCAACTGTCTGCCGCCCGCGCTGCGCAACCTAGACGCCAGCCACAACCTGCTGCGCGCCCTGAGCGCGGCAGAGCTCGGCGCCCTGCCGCAGCTGCAGGTGCTGATGCTGCGCCACAACCGCATCGCCGAGCTGCGCTGGGGCCCCGGCGGGCCGGCGGCGCTGCACACGCTGGACCTCAGCTACAACCAGCTGGCCACGCTGCCGCCGTGCGCCGGGCCCGCGCTGCCCGGCCTCCGCTCGCTGGCGCTCGCCGGGAACCCGCTGCAGACGCTGCAGCCCCGGGCCTTCGCCTGCCTCCCGGCGCTGCGCTTCCTCAACCTCTCTGGCACCGCGCTGGGCCGCGACCTGGGGGCGGGCATCGCCGACGGGGCCTTCGCGGGAGCGGGAGGCGCGCTCGAGGTCCTGGACCTCAGCGGCACGTTCCTGGAGCGCGGTGAGTCCGGGCGGCGCCGGGAGTTGGGAGCCGGGCTGGGCGGGCGCTCCCGGGGCTGGGCCATGAGCTTCCTCCGGGGTGGGGGGTGGGGCGGCGACCAGGGCACCGAGCTCCCCGTGCGGCTCAGAAAGGGCCCCACCTCAGTTTGCAGAGCGCAACAGCCCGGTTCGAAGGGCACAGGGTGGTTAACTTCTGGAGGCCCGAGAGGTGGGGACTGTTAGTAGGGATCTCCGCTTTCCTTAGGAGGGAACCAAGGCGCGGACAGCGGAATGAGCGAGCGGCCCGCGGTTTAAGTGGTGATTCCAAATCTGAGCCCGGGCATTTGGGCCCAAAGCCCAGCCTTAGCCACTCTGATTACTGCTACCTAGCGGAGCTGACAAATGCTTGTAGAATGGGGAAGTGGGATCGCTTCGAGGCTGAGTAATGAATGAAGTTAGCACCAAACACTCAGTTTAACCTGAGCATGAATTGGTTGATCTTTCTACTTGGTTTGGCTCAAGTGGTTTCTGTGAACGTTGAATCGTCAAACAAGACACATGCACTTGGCATGTTTTAACTGATTCACTAGGGTGGTTTTATTTAAAAACAACAGCAACACTATATATGCCTATAATCACCTATTTCAATGTGGACAGAAAAAAAAGAGCGAGAATGGAAAACAGGGAAAGTAGCACATTTTCCACTTGTTGGGGGAGCCACAAAATTAGGTTTCGGCCTTGATCTCATCTCCCCCTTCCTTACCCCTCTCAAAACCACCCCCACTTCTGGTAGCCCTCAGAGTGAAATCTGGGGTAGTTCCCTGTGAAGTTTAACAAGAGGATGGGCAACAGCAGCCTTGGAGACAGTGTCCTGGGTTCAAGTCCTCATGCCATCCCTCCCCAGCTGAGTGGCCCTGGACCTGTCTTTGACTTTAGCTGCCCCAGGGCTGGAAGAAAGGAAGGCAGGCAGGCAGCCTAGTCTCTAAGGGCTCTTCCAACTGAAACGGTCTATGCTTCTGAGATTCCCAAAGCTGTTAATTGTCCATACTCCTCAATGACCTTTATGACTCACCTCGTCCATCTCCTCCTTTCCTTAATGCTGTGCTGGCCTCACGGGTTTGTGCCTTCCTGGGTAGTGGACAGTTTCCCCCTCTGTATTTCAGTTCAGTCAGGGTGGATCAGAGACCTGCCGAAACTCACCTCTCTCCACCTGAGGAAGATGCCCAGGCTGCGGACCCTGGAGGCAGCCATTTTCAAGATGATCCCCAACCTGCAGCAGCTGGATTGTCAAGACTCGTCCGCCCTGACTTCTGTCCACACCCAGCTCTTCCAAGACACTCCTCGCCTACAGGTCCTTCTATTCCAGAAGTAAGTGTTTTTTTTTTTTTCTTCTTCTTTTTTTTAAAAAATATTTTATTTATTTGACAGATGGAGATCACAAGTAGGCAGAAAGGCAGGCAGAGAGAGAGGAGGAAGCAGGCTCCCTGCTGAGCAGAGAGCCCGATGCGGCGCTCGGTCCTAGGACCCTGATATCATGACTTGGTCCAAAAACAGAGGCTTCACCCACTGAGCCACCTAGGCACCTCCCCAGAAGTGTTTTAGTTCTAAGACACATGTGAATTCTGTAACTGATTTCTGCCCACTACACTAAACTGAACAGATGTAACCATTTATAGCGCTAATCAGACCTTCATTCCTCTCCCTCTTCTCCTTTGCATCCTCGCTGGACTTCTGTTCTTCTTCCTCCTTTGGGTGATATCTCGGTCAGGTACCAGATATAGTCCAGTGGCCTAATAGCCATGCAACTCAGTCTTGTCCAGAGTAAGAGTAAAACCCCAAACTCTCATGCGTGTAAAGTTTCCTTTAAGCCCAGGTTGAGAAACTTGCTGTGGGAAGAGGGCAGGAGGCATCAGGGTCTTCTGTTACTGGATCCACCTGCTCCCCCCCACCCACCTGCAAGAGTTTATGCAATTCGGCCCTTCCAAGGTTTGAATGGTTCTAGGGAGGAAAGGTGAGAGGATAGAAGTATCCTACTTGCAGTTGGGGCCCAGAGTCTGTCCTTTCAAGCCTGGTTGTCCAAAGTGTCACTGTACTCCCCCTCCTGACCTGACTTCCGCAGGAAGGGCAGCATACATACCTTTGAAGGTGAGCCCAGACCACCTCCTTTCCTAGGGGCCCACATCTGGACCCATGAAGCACCTTTGCCCCTCATCACTTTCAAAGTAGCCACTTTTCTCTTTTCTCTGCTAGCACCTGCCATAACCCGAGTAATCACTTTGGGGTTTGGCGTGGGAACAAAGGAAACAGAACACGCAGAGCACTTAGCTCAGTGCCTGACATATTACGGTACTTGCTGTACTGTTCGTGATGATACGGTGGTGGTGAAGAAGGTGATGGGGATGATGGCCATAACAGTGGTGGTGGTGACGGTGATGTTGTTGGTAATGATGGTGAGTTGGGGACAGTGAGGGTAATCGTGATGGTAGTGATGTTGGTGAAAGGGATATTAGCCTCTTGGGCTCCGACTCCTCTTCTGAGCCTCAGACTCCTATGGAAGGTATCAGATGTGGAGCCATGCTGCCCCGGCTCAAATCCTGACCCCATCCCTGGTCACAACACCCCGCCTTCGCAGACCCCAGGGTAAGAACACTTACACCATCCAGTCACCACATTCAGCCATGGGGTCTGTCTAAATCATAATCTGATTGAGTCTCCTGCCAAATGAAAACCTAGCGGTGCCTTCTGTGGTTGAAGGAGGAGGTTTAATCCCTTCTGGCTCATCTTAGGCTCCCCCACCCCCAGTGTAACACCTGTGTTCCAGCCAGGGCGTGAGGAAAGAGCCAGCCACTTGCTTTCTTGGTGCTCTCAAGTGTCTCCATCTGCCCTGCTGGACCCTCTCCCCCCTTTTAGCCTGGCCTACTCTCTGCTCTCCTTAGCTCACCCACAGCCTTCCCTGGGGGGCCTGTGTTAAATAGTCATATTGGGTTCCCTGGCATGGCCACCTCCCACCAGTGAGGGGATGGCCACCTTCCTGGCTGTTCTGCCCACCCAGTGTGCCCAAAGCCTTCCACAGTCCCCTCTGACATGCAGGAGGGAGGGGCAATAGTTCAGCAAAAAAGTGAAAAGAGGGGGCACCTGAGTGGCTCAGTTGGTTAAGCATCTGCCTTCAACTCAGGTCATGATCCCAGCAATCCTGGGATTGAGCCCCATGTTGGGCTCTCTGCTCGGTGGGGACTCTGCTTCTCCCACTCCCTGCTGCCCCCCCCTGCTTTTTCTCTCTCTCTTTGCCAAATAAATAAAATCTTAAAAGGAGGGGCACCTGGGTGACTCAGTGGGTTAAAGCCTCTGCCTTCTGCTTAGGTCATGATCCCAGGGTCCTGGGATTGAGTCCCACATCGGGCTCTCTGCTCAGCAGGGAGCCTGCTTCCTCACCACCCCCCTGCCTGCCTCTGCCTACTTGTGATCTCTGTCTGTCAAATAAATAAAATCTAAAAAAAAAAAAAAAAAAATCGAAAATAGGTTATTTAGGAGAGCAAATGAACCTTCTTTCACACTAGGGCTCTGTAAGTTACAATGTGACCCACACCAGGATGTGAGCCAGGCCCTCCTGTACCTCCATGTAGGTGGTGATTCGAATTGATTCATCACATGCAAGCCACACTGGTGGCAGAAAGGGACACCGGATAAGGAAAGGATTCATTTTCCTTATCTGTAGAATGAGCAGAATATCATTCTCTCACTGATTTGTCACTGAGATAATGACTGTAAAGCCCTGGGGAACCTTACCTGCTCAAAAAGAGGACAATCCTTTCCCCCTCTCCCCCTTCAGGCAAAATGAAAAATATTTCCTTGGGATGCTGAAGCGCTAAGTGATCTCTGATTCTAAGATTTCCACTCTGGCTCTGTGAAATCGGCTGAAAGCAAGCATGCATATATGTATATATTCATTTATGTGCTTTACATTTCCATGTGGACACACCTCTTTGCAATGTGACTTGGCAGCTCCTCCCATCAAGAACTGGAGTCTATCCTCCACCTCTTGAAGCTGCACTTGGCCATGTGACTTGCTTAGGCGAGTGGGACATTAGCAAAAGTGACCCAAGCAGAGGCTTGAAAGCAGTTGAGGATTGGAGCTTTTCCCTTCCTGGGAAGCCCACCTGGGAGCCCGCCTCCCTCCCCGCCCTCCACCACCCTGTGCACTAGGCTGGGCTAGCCTCCTGAATGATGAGGAGTGTATGGAGGGAGGCCCCAGCAAACCTAGTTGAGGCTCCATATATGTGAGGCTATCCTAGATCTTCCAGCCCCAGCTGAGCTCGCTTGGACCACAAGAACCACAGAATCAGGAGAAAGAACAGATCTTTGTTGTTTTAAGCTACTACGTTTTGGGGAGATTTCTACTCAGCAAGAGCATGATACACTCCAGCGAGGCATCTTCCAAAGGACTGGTGGTTGAGTACCATCAGCAACAGCTCAACTGCAATAGCCCATATTCCAGAGTGCTCTCATTAAGAACTTCTGCCATTTCTTGTGACTGGTCTATTATAAATGGTGTCATTGTCATAGACTCTTGGCGATATAACACATGGGCAGGGGAATACTGTCTCCATTTAATAGGAGGAGTGAGAGTGACTGAGTTGGTTGGTATCTCCGCTTTACAGATGACCAAAAAAAAAAAAAAAAAGGTAGTCCAAGGTCCTTAAAGAGTTTCGTCCAAAGTAGTATCCTCTAAGCCCTAACAGAATGGTTTTGCAGTGACACCACCATGGCTCTCTGGATATTGTTTTGACTAGGTTTTTAAAGCCTGACTTGATTTTTTTATGTTTCAGCTGTAACTTGAGTTCTTTCCCTCCATGGAGCCTGCATTCCTCCCAAGTCCTGTCCATCAGCCTCTTTGGCAACCCCCTCATTTGCAGCTGTGAATTGTCCTGGCTCCTCAGGGATGCAAAGAAGACTGTCCTAAGCAGGTAACATACTTACAAAGCAGATGACTAAGAGGTGAGCCGAAATTCTCACAGCTTATGGCTTGCCCTTCTTGAGCAGGTTGGCATAGTGGCAGGGAGAGCATGGAGGAACAGACAGGATGGTTTTAATGGGTCGAGACAGGAGGTGGGGCCTCTCATCTCCACTCGCATCTCATTGGCCAGATGTTGGTCGCAGGCCACACCTACTACAGGGGAGGCTGGGTAATGTATTCTAGGTTTGTGCCCAGTATGGGGGAAAATGGGCTAAGTCAACAGCTAGATTGTCTCTGCTGAGACAGGCTTATCTGTATTCCATTTTACTGATGGGTTGGGTTGGGGCCCAAAGAGATGAAGTGTTTGCTTGGGTTCATGCAGCTGTTGGGTGGAGGAGGCAGGATCTATTTGCCTCCACTACTGGGCTCCACTAGGGAGTCCCCAAGATGCAGCCCGGTCCCCTGCATCATTTAGTCCAAGGCCAATGGGCTTACAGAGCTCTTGTGGACAGGGAAAAACAAGTCCTTCAAGGACTTCCCATTGACTGTTGGCTAGAAGGGCTGTTTTTGCCATGGGGAGCCATGCTCAGGCTGGCTACCAGAAAACACTCAAACCAGCTCCACCAGCTCACTTTAGGAGACATTCCCTCCATCCTCTGTGAAGTGGGGATCAGTCTACCCCCCACCTCCTCATGTTATCTCCAAAGATAAGGACCCCGGCCCTTTGCAGGGAAGGGTCTCATTACAGTATTAATGAAGAGACTGAGAGTGTAACCTCTGCACACCACTACTACTCTTGATTTTGGCTGCATTACTGAACCTCTCTGTGCCTCTGTTCCCCACCATAAAATCGGGAGAATAGTGGCTACCTCATAAAGCTCTAAAGATTAAATTAGTTGATACAGTAAAGTGCTAACAGTAGTCACTGGCATATGGCAAGAACTTAGAAAATGTTAGCTGGTATGAGTATTACTACTAGTACTCAGCCCGGAAGTAGATAGGTGACAACAAAATGGCAGACTACACTTGGAGAATCAGAGCCACCATTCACAAACCTGCCCTGGGTTTAGGTTCTGCCACTTGTTATCTTGGGCAATTAGTTCCTTTTTTTTTTTTTTTTTTTTTTTTAAAGATTTTATTTATTTGACAGACAGAGATCACAAATAGGCAGAGAGGCAGGCAGAGAGACGGGGGAAGCAGGCTCCCCGCTGAGCAGAGAGCCCAACATGGGGCTCGATCCCAGGACCTTGAGATCATGACCTGAGCCAAAGGCAGAGGCTTAGCCCACTGAGCCATCCAGGCGTCCCGGTTAGTTGCTTTTGCTGAGCTTCTGTTTCTTTCTCTGCTCAATGGAAATGATGAGGGAAGCCTACTCCACTGGTTGCCCTAGGGGTCAGAGAAGTGAGGGATGGAGAGTGTGTGGTCGGTGGGACCTAGCAGACATGTTTGGGTTTGATGAGAGGGATTGTCTGCACTGAGGACTCAAACACCTTCTAACTGGTTGGTCTCCCCTCTAGGGCAGCAGACACTGTGTGTGTACCGGCTTCAGGATCCCAAGACCTCTTCTCAGCCCCTCTTTCGCTGTCCCAGCTGCCCACTGTGTGTCATCTGGACCAAAGCACCACCCTCAATTCCAGCTCGCCCCCGGCTGTTCCCCTCACCCACCAACCGTCAGCGCAGGGTCTCACCACCCCATGGAGCACAGCTCCTTCCACTCGACCTGTGGAAGCTGGACAGAGTGTCACCAAGCCCCTCTCCTTCTCCACGGATTCCACCACACAAACCGCATGGTCCCACAGTGGCATCAAAGTGGGGACCGCCCGCTCCATGGCCATCCCCACAGCAGATTCTAGCACCTCCAGCGCTCCGCGCAGGGCTGCAAACACAGCTGGGGCAGAGCACCAAGAGCACACTGCCACGCTGGTCCATGCGCCTCACGTGTCAGCTGCTTCCACCCCCTCGGCCGGCAAACACCCTGGGCTCTTCCCTACCCCCTGGAGCCAGGTGCAGACGCCCCAGCCCGACTACAGGGCACAGGCCACCCTGCAGGCGCCTCATCCGAGTCCTTCTGAGGGCGGGATTCCAGTCTTGCTGTTGGACGAATCTAGTGAGGAGGAGGAGGAGGAGGGGCAGAAGGAGGAGGTGGGAGCACCTCCCCAGGATGTCCCCTGTGATTACCACCCCTGCAAGCACCTGCAGACCCCATGTGCGGAGCTGCAAAGGCGCTCACGGTGTCGATGCCCCGGGCTCAGCGGGGAGGACAGCCTCCCGGACCCCCCAAGGCTGCAGGCAGTGACCGAGACCACTGACACATCGGCCCTCGTGCACTGGTGCGCCCCGAACTCGGTGGTGCACGGCTACCAGATCCACTACTCTCCTGAGGGCTGGGCAGAAAACCAGTCGGTGACCGTGGTGGCGGACATCTATGCCACCGCCCGGCAGCACCCCCTGTATGGGCTCTCACCGGGCACCATGTACCGCGTGTGCATCCTGGCCGCCAACCGCGCGGGCCTGAGCCAGCCTGTCCAGGCCTCGGGCTGGACGCGGGCGTGCGCCGCCTTCACCACCAAGCCCAGCTTTGTGCTGGTCTTCGCGGGGCTGTGCACTGCCTGCGGCCTCCTGCTCATCACCACCCTGCTGCTGGCAGCATGTCTGTGTCGCCGCAGCAGAACGGTGCGCCTGCAGTGCTACAACACGCACCTGGTGGCCTACAAAAACCCAGCCTTCGACTACCCGCTGAAGCTCCAGACGCTCAGTTAGCTCCGCGCCCCCTCCTCCACTGGAGCTTAAGAACTAGCCGCCCATGTTTAGAAAAGAAGAGACAGAGGGTCAAAGAGGACCCTGTCAGCTCAGAATGCCTCTGTGAATTTCTGCGAAGCCAGCACTCTTGCGGCACAAAGGGAACTTGCTATGCAGTTTCTCTGTCCGGGGAACCACTGCTTTCCCTGCCGTGTTCTCTGCCCAGAAACGTTACAGTTCACACCAGACCACTCCCGTTGCCATAGCGCAGCCTTGTGTGTTGTTGTTTTTCAGCAGTCCATGCCCCTTGGAGTCCAGTCGAATAGATTGGGTGTGTAAGTAGGAAGAGATAAAACAGTTCACACAATTCAGTCTCTTTTGCCATTCTGGAAGTGACATCCTCAAGTCATTTCAGGGACGTTCCCTCTGGTCAAGCTTCTGGCTAAAGCACGTGGTATTCAAGGAATCAACTCCTGTGGATTCTTAATCTGAGAACTGGGGTAAGGGAGAACTACTGTTTCCTGAGGCTGCCTGGGGTTTATTGCGTCTCTTGGCAAAAAAAAAAAATGTGCTTTTAGCTTTGTAGTTAAAACTGCAGTCTTCTGGGAACCTCTGTGAAACACAAGGACAAGCTGTCCTTTTTAAAGTCATTGTCTACTGGACTTCTCCAGAGTGTAAGTGGTCAAAGAAACTACGAACTCCTTTTCTTAAAAAAGCGCAATAGGATCACTTCCGGGATTTGGTCTTTTAAGAGAAGAGATGAACAAAAAAGAACGTCAAGGCTCTAGCTAGAAGCCAAAGCATTTGCTCTCCATTGCATCAAACAGTGCCTTCATGATTTGTATCTGAGTGTGGGCAACGCCTTTCAACACCTTTTCACTTGTATACCAATGTTAAAAAAAGCATTTTTTATAAAATTACAATGTGTGTCATTACTTCTAGATTTTAATTTTCTAAGTTAGTACTTATTTCACTTTTCTGTGACTACTGGAACAATTACCACAAATCAGGTGGGTTAAAACAACAGAAATCTGTTCTTACAGTTCAGGCCAGAAAACCACAACCAAAGTATCAGCAGGAGTGGTTTCTTCTGGAGACTCAGAACTGTTCCCTGCCTGTTCTGGTTGCTGGCTGTCCTGGGTGCTCCTTGGTTTGCAAATAAATCCAATCGATGAATCGATGCCTTCATTGTCTTATGGCATTCTCTGCGTCCAAACTTCCCTCTTTAAGAAAGTATTTCTCCCCCCATCTTTACAGAGATATAACTGACATATAAGTTTGTGTAAGTTCATGGTGTGCAATCTGATTTGATACACGTATATATTGGGAAATGATTATAAAAAAGGTTCCCTTCACATGGGTACCTTTTTTTTTTTTTTAAAGATTTTATTTATTTGTCAGAGAGAGAGAGGGGGAGAGAGCGAGTACAGGCGGACAGAATGGTAGGCAGAGGGAGAAGCAGGCTCCCTGCTGAGCAAGGAGCCCGATGCGGGACTCGATCCCAGCGTCCTGGGATCATGACCTGAGCCGAAGGCAGCTGCTTAACCAACTGAGCCACCCAGGCGTCCCACACATGGATACCTTTTTGTGTGTGGTAAGAACTTTGAAGACCTACTACTTTCTAAGCAACTTTCAGGTATACATTATTAACTATAATCATTGTGCTGTCTTCTGGGGATCATTGTCATTTCCAGAACTTACTCATAACTGGAAGTTTGTACCCTTTGACCACATTCACCCATTGTCTCCCACTCCTATGAACCACCAATCTACTGCTGTTTCTAGGAGTTGGGTTTTTTATTTGTTTTTTGTTTTTAAGATTCCACATATAAGTGGAATCATACAGAATTTGTTCTACTCTGCCTTATCTCACTTCAGTATAATGCCCTCAAGTTCCATCTACGTTGTTGCAAATGGCAGGGTTTCCATTTTTATGGCTGAATAATAAACATCACTCTGTGTCTCTCTGTATTTATACCACATTGTATCCATTCATCCATTGACACGGGTTCCTTCCATGTCTTGGCTATTGTAAATAATGCTGTGGTGAACATAGAGTGCATATCTTCAAGATGATTTCATTTCCTTCCAGGATATACCCAGAAGTCAAACTTCTCTTTTTAAAATTATTTTTATTAACATATAATGTATTATGTGCCCCAGGGGTACAGGTCTGTGAATCATCAGGCTTAAACATTTCACGGCACTCACCATAGCACATACCCTCCAAATTTCTGTCTTCTAATAAGGACAACAGGCATTAGATTATGGCCTACACAAAGCCAGTAGGACTTCATCCTAACATGATTACATCTGCAAAGATCCCATTTCTAAGTAAGGTCACATTCACAAGTACCAGGGCTTAGAACTGAACATTATCTTTTGGGGAGAAACAATTCAATCCCAAAGACCATTTATTTCTGTTTAAAAAAAAAAAATCAAGTTTGGGCACCTGGGTAGCTCAGCCAGTGAAGTGTCTGCCTTTGGCTCAGGTCATGATCTCAGGGTCCTGGCATCCAGCCCCAGGTCAGGTTCCCTGCTCAGTAGAGAGGCTGCTTCTCCCTCTCCCTCCCTCCCTGCCACCCCAGGCTCATGCTCTAATAAATAAAATCTTTAAAAAAAAAAAATTAAGTTTGGGTACCTGGGAGGCTCAGTTAAGTGTCTGCCTTTGGCTCATGTCATGATCCCAGGGTCCTGGCATTGAACCCTGTGTCTGGTTCCCTGCTCAGTGGGGAGTCTGCTTCTGCCCCTCCCCCCGGCTTGTGCGCTAATAAATTTACTCTTCAATTAAAAAAAAAAACAAAAATCAAGCTTGATTCCCACATATCTTGCTTCCAAAATGTGCTGAGGCACAAAAACCATGCTGCAGAAACTCAATATACCCAAATCTCACCTCAATAGGTGTTTAAAGTTTTGAAAAGGCTTTCCAAAATTCTAAGATGGATCCCAAGTTTCATCAGGTATGTAACCAAGAGAATTGGACTAAGCAATCTTTTAAGATACATACCAGCTCCTGATTAAAAACTGGAAAGCAAAAGCCAAAAATGTGACTACCATAGACTTCAGACACGTAATCATCTCAATGCCTTTTTATTATTTATTTATTTATTTATTTAAGACTTTTTATTTATTCATTTGGCAGGCAGAGATCACAAGTAGGCAGAAAGGCAGGCAGAGAGAGAGAGAGGAGGAAGCAGGCTCCCTGCCGAGCAGAGAGCCCGATGCGGGGCTCGATCCCAGGACCCTGGGATATGACCTGAGCTGAATTCAGGCAGAGGCTTTAACCCACTGAGCCACCCAGGCGCCCCTCAATGCCTTTTTAAATTTACTATCAGGATTGAATCCATTCTATGGAGGCACCGAAATGAATTTGCCGTGCTTGTCTCCGTACGAATATACACTCAAACAAGCCTAGTACAGTTCCAGTGTTTTGTAAACTAGCAGAATTCACATTGTATAATAGTCCAATATCCAAAACCCTCAAGAAACTTGTACCATTTTTCTAAGGGTTGAGGTTTATTAACCAGAGCCAGATTAAGACCTTCATACTATAGAGATTATGAGCTCAAGACATGAGTAACTCCAAATAGCATCAACACTGAACCAGGAAATAAACATAACAAAGTACAAAATCCCAATTTTTCCCCATAATTACTTTATCTTGAGTTCTCTTCTCTCATTTTAAAACACCTTTGTGCTCCCACTTTACTGATGCCAAGATGTGTTCAATGTGCCTCTTGGGTGGGTATTCCAGCTCCAGCCTGACCGCCACCCACGCTATGAGACTACACAGGGGGTTCCAGAAGGGGAGAATGGCCAGCCACAGGTCATCCTCCTCTTCCCTCATACACCCTCCATTGGATTCAGTGACACTGTCCCTGGCTGCAGGCTTCGGTGCATTTCAAGCCTGGGAACAAGGAAGCCAGGACGAATGCAACAGAGGGGCAAGCTGATCCCAGGATGCCACTACCAAGAGGCATGTATTTTGCTTATAACTGCGTCTTAATTTAACACAGCTTAATTTAACACAGCTTATACAAGCTCACTGCACAATTCCACAGGACACCTGGGACAGTGGGCAGCAACAGGCCTCCACAGTTAAGAGGAAGCAACCAGCAAGAGCCATCGTCTTCCTCGTCCCTCTCTCTGTGTCTCCCACCCTTCCAAACAGGACGGTGGAGTGAGAGTAAGGACTTTAAGTCAGATGGTCCCAAACAAATGATTTTTACAATGCAAGTACAAGTGATGTACTTGAATGGACTTTAGGAATCAAAAAACTTCAACAGTGAGGATCACAGCATGTTAAACAGACCACCAGCACTGAAGGCACTTTTCCAGCTCTTTTATTCCTTTAATATCTTAACAAAAGATACCCAAAATTTAAAAAACCTTTGAAAAATATACAGTTTCATATTATTTACAGAACATGTAAGTACAGGTTCCAACATCATACAAACGTTGCTATGTTAGAAACGGCGAAAGGCAGGATATAACTCACTGCCTCCTGGCTGGTGCAGCCTAATGGCCACGCTTTCCTATTTCAACCCCCTTGTCACCTGCTAACCTGATACACAGACTGTTAGGCACCTGAGAGGCTGGAAGACTACTGAACTTGAACTTCAATACCTTCTGCTGTGACCTTATTACTTTCAAATTTACTGCATTTTAAATCTCTTTACAAGTCTATTTCATCCACCACTAAGCTACCTTTATTGTCATTATCCTAAATGATCAAATAGTAACCACGCCAACTATTAGTGTGTACACAGTTCTAAAAATCAAACATAAGACTGTGTGGCCAAGTTGTATCCAATAGATACTTAAACCCAGTAAATTCCTTGGTGCTTTGTAAGCAATCTCAACTCTGTTGAACAGAAGTGGCATCTCTTTAGTTTCCATGCTCTGGACTATGTTTCTTAAAAAGGTATTAAAAAGTGTCTGACGGTAACTGGAATAATTTGGTACCTTAGAAATTAATCTAGAACCCTAAGATACAAAATTCTAGTTTTATTTGTATTTAAAAATACATCGGAAATTCTGCATATGCCCATGATCAAGCTTATTTTCAATGCACATTACTTAAATTTTGATGACATGGTTTGTTCTGACAAGTCCTTTTTTCAAGGTGAACCCCGAATTACGGAAACTCCTGTAGATTTCCACTTGCCCTGCCACCAATGATGTATATTGCTTCCTTGCTAATGATGATCGGTGGCTTTCATCTGCCTTTGATCACCTGAACAGTTTTTCGACCATAATGATAGTAACTGTAAGCTGATGCAGCTGTGGTGAAAGCCGTGAAACACCTTTTTTTGGAAGAAAGAAAGAAAGGTTTAGTGGTCAAGTCTGAAACACAGTAACCATGAGAATCACAAAGAATACATGTAATAGAGTTATTTAAAAAGCAAAAAGGCCATGCGTGTGATTCTTTTTTTATCTTCAGGAATCTAAAGCTGCTGCTTTTAAGATAACTGTCAAACAGAATCTAGTTAATGAGCCCCAAAAAAATTACTAGCAATTGTCACATTTACCCAGCCATTATTCTAGGTGTCTTCTGCCATCATTTTATGTTCATAAGAACCGTCTCTTACAGAGCAGCAGACAGAGCCCCAGGGAACTTTGCTGAGGGCCACAGAACCTTGACTGAGCCCTGTCCAGAACCCTGGGCTCTTTCCACTGCTCCATGCTGCTGATGGTACTGGGCTTTTATTTCCTGCAGAATTTAAGCATCTGAGTCATTTTAAAGGAAATCCAGCTTTTTTTTTTTTTTTTTTCAATGATTTTTCCTTAAATGAACTGCCAGACTCACCAGATTCTCTTGGAAGCTCCATGAGTCATGCTCATGGCTTTCTGCATGCTCGTGGCCCCCCAGATTACTTTTTGGTGCACCCATGCATGTCTGCTCCCACCAGCTGAGCAAAAGTCATGGAGACTCTGTTTCTGTTTGATCCCAAAACTGTCTGTGTCAGTTAGATCATCTGAATTCACACTTGAACTAGTGCAACATCCATGTAGGAAGAGCTGCTATTTCTGAGAACTAAGTAGAATACTTTGGAAATAATTTATAAATCAAGGTGAGTTGCTAAGAACTACTGTCAAAGGCAATATGATTGTTGAAAGGCTAGAGAAAAATGGTCAAAATCTAGAAAGTTTCTATACTTAGATTGCT
Organism: Mustela nigripes; assembly: GCF_022355385.1. Lineage (NCBI taxonomy): Eukaryota > Metazoa > Chordata > Mammalia > Carnivora > Mustelidae > Mustela > Mustela nigripes. Next base: position 2,427,788 of record NW_026739490.1, read on the forward strand.
TTGTAAATGTCTTAAGTTCTTATATCACTTTAAAGAAACAGAAAATAAAAGTCAGAGAGGTTGTATTATGGATGTAGTTTAGTCAAGAAAGCGAAAACTCCCAGTTAGACTGATACTCAAAAAAAAAGGGCATTGGTCCTCTATCAAAAGATGTAGCATGAATCAGAAAAATGTATACACATATATTTTAGAAAATAAAATGTTTAGCACGTGTATCATCTTTACAGCTTCTTTGGCTGAACTGACTTTCGTTAACTAACCATTTTTGGGCTCAGACTGCATCAAGTAAGGCTTTAATTAAAGTGATTAAAGTGCACTAAAATACGGTGCTTCAAGTTCAGTGTGGTGCATCTGGACTCTGACAGTTTGAATTTGATGTATTTTCAAGGAGATACATTTCAAAGCTATAAGGATAGTAACATAAAAATCAAACTCCTTTCTCAAGTCTCCCTCCCATTATGCCCTTGCACCACTAGGCTGGATGCACTTTCCCCTCCCCACTCTCCTACACCCTACCTTGCTCGGGGTCGATCCTTCACCTCAGAGGCCTCCCCCAGTCTCTCCCTGTATAAACGGACTAGGCCTCCTGCTCAAATGCCACTTCCTCCCTGAAGCTTTCCCTCTTCTCCCTACCCGGGATCAAGTATCCTATCCTTGCCTCCTCCAAAACCCCAATACTTTATACGTCTCCTTCCTTTTAATTTGCATGAAAGCTCCTGTAATTTCTATATCCCATGCATGGTACTAAACTTCAGAACAGTATCAGTCATAAAATACAGCTCCCAACTTTACCCAGCTGGTGCTCCTCAAACACGGTAAGAACCAAGTAAATTCTAAGACCGTCGCAATAAGCCATTTTGCTGACATTCTCAGAGAGTAATTCTACACTTAGCTTACCACAGTATCTGAAGATAAATGCTGTCAGCGTAATTGAAAACTGGAGCTGCCAAAGAAGCGGCCACCAAGATTAACTGGACTGCTGTGTTTACCTTAAAAAAAAAAAAAAAAAAAAAGTCATAAATGAGCAGTGCCAAGGAGATCCTGTTTCAAGCTAGAGAAACAAAGGCACAGCCCATCATGCAGTAACATGACATCCTCGGCATGCCCGGTGTTGGAATAGCCTTGCCAAAGAAGCTGGCGTTCACACCCAAGGGGGAACTTCACTAACCGGCTCATCTGTCTCCATAGGTGCCCTTTACACTGAGGCTAAGGGGATGTCAGAAAATACCACTACCTTGAATTTCCATAGCAATTCAATAATGCTGCAGTGTTCTTGGCCTTTTTTCAGCTGTCTTTAAAATAGCCCCGCAGAATAGAAATAACAAAGCTACCTATACCATTTTCACGGGTGAAAATGTCACGGGCTAAGTGACTTGCCTGCAGTCATAGCAGGTTACAGGGCTGAACCCAGAACCCAGACTCGCTAGCCCTTCATCCAGTGCCCTTGGCTTGCCCAAATGTCAAACCCTAAGAGGTCAGAAAATTGAAATGCATTCATCTCCACGAGAAGAGGCTCGGGAGGCAAGGCGTATGTTCCCCGACCCTACAAGACAGCATGGAGGGCAGAAGGAAGAAAATAGAGCCAAAAAGGCGCTGGAGACTGCCTACTCATCCTGAGAAGCACGCTGGGGAAGAGGGTGTGAAGGATGTAGCAGGGGGACATGTGCACAGAAGCACCCCTATCGTCCATTCTGCAACCAAAAGACAAGAATCCCACTTCATCTTTAAGAAATTAAATAATAAAATTGTATCAAGAACTTCTTACACCTCCTTTGAGTTCCTTTCTAAGTACTGCTACACTCTGTTATGCTTGATACAAATGTAAATCACTGGAATCTAAAGAAAAACAGAAAAACAAAAATCCTATAACTCCACCTCAGCGAGTTTTATGTATAATGGTAACAACCCATCTGTCCCAAAGATGATCTGTGTCCCTAACCTACTAAAGTACTGTCACAAGGGACAGGACAAAAGGATGATAACAACAAACTTATCAAGGCTACTAGGAAAACAAACGTGCCTTGAGAAGCATTAATGAATGGTGTGTTCTCTGTATGCAAAGACTGGCACAGTTACCGTACTGAAAGGGGCTGAGGAAAATAGACAACAGACGGACAACTAAGAGTAGGAGTTGTTTATTACTAAGTACGTTTTCCTATCCTTTCCACGTAATCATCACTGGTGAAAACGAAGGGCCTGATTTTATGGTGTTTTCCCCACAGAAAGGAGGGTAACGAAAGGAACCTCCATAATTTCTCTGTAGCTCATCAAGATGCAACTGTATTTCACCTCATCCACCTTCCCAAAACACTGACCCTAATACCTCCTTCGGATGCTTAAAAGCTCAGGCCACCAATGCAAAACATATGCATTTACTAAGGACCCAAAAAAGCTCAAAAGACAAGAGAATTGGGTGAATGACCTCACTCTCTATCTCCTACAGTCAGCACACTGAAATAAATCTCGCTGGCAGCTGCTGCGGACTGAGGCTTATATTCATTATAATAAACATTTACAAGGGAATAACTTAAAAGGATGTGTGTGTCTTACCTTGCTGATAAAGGTTGGTTTTAACCTAGCAGTGGCATAGCAAGGATTAAAATACTTAGAAAGTGTTCGCTGGAAGAGGACAAAAAGATAAAGTTGATTCAATTTATCATTCACGTTTAAAACAAACATTTTATTATTATATGTAGCTAACAGTTACTAAATATTGACCATATTGCCTGGCTCTATGCTAGATAAGCCCTTTATCTGCATCTTCTTTTATCACCCTAAATGAGCAGTGTCTATATTCCTTATAAATCATATACAGGTTACTAAAAACAGATTTTTTTTTTAAATTTATAGATTACTCAATCCCTAGAAAACTCTAGGGACAGTAACTATCCTGAAATCTGCCTGATGACATCTGTTTTCTAAATAAACTCAATAAATCTCCCTTATTGCTATTTTCTTTCACAGACTAAAACATGAAATGAGTAAGATCCTGCTGTTTTCTCTGGATTGAGAACCAAAAGATGAGGTGATTATCCTAGGCCTATGTGCTCAAGTATCTGTACAACAATGAACAAATCTGCAAACAAACCATTCTGCATTCATACAACTGTGATTTTATAAAAATCTAGTTCCAGACAATCCATGGTTGAAGCTAAATCAGGCAGCAGAGGGACTTGGTCACACAAATATTCCTAAGAGTTTGCTGCTAGGGACAGGGCAATTCATTGTGGGTGATTCAAAGAGCAAGAGGACAGTTATGTGTGGTTTTAAAAAATTCTTGAAAAAAGTATAAAAAAATTAATGGCCATAAATTACTCCCATGAAGTGAAACTCAAGATACAATAGAGTGGGTCTGGTTTTTTTTTTTTTTTTTTAACATTAAGTTATAAGTAATAATAAAAGAAATTCTTTTTAAACAGACTCACCGGTGTTGGAAGAGTTCGATACCTGACGTAAAAAACAGCAGCAATCAGCATTACATCTCTTGAAATTATCATGTAAGTAAGTGGAACTGAAAATCAAATATAAAATAATTTTGAATGGGATTTTGGAAAATTACTGATATTACACATACAATAAAACCTCATTCAGCCTTATGAACTGGTATTTCACAGAAGCAAAAATGTTGTAAATAAATACTTATTGATGGTTTAGGGTCCTTATAGTGAACCACTGATTTTTATATTCTTCTCTAACCCACCCTCAAACCAAGTGAAGAACTACGCCTGCCTTTGAGAATGTCAATCCTCTTGCCTTTTTTTCCTTCTTGCCCGTGTTTTTAAGCTGTAGTTATTAATATTAGTGTCAGCCCTACTCAGCCCCTACTAACTCCTTTGTGACCTCTCAGCCTTGTGAATTTGGAAAAATGGTCACCAGGCTCACTATACTTACACGGAATTAATGAGATGGTACAGACTGGAAAAGATACTGAAGACCCGAACTATTATGCCAACTTCAGAGCTCTGATGGCTTCCACATTCTAGGCTATTTTATAAACAGTAAAATTTTCTGTATGTAACACTTGTGAAAAAAACAAATATTTTCATTCTTGTCTGGTCAGTTCCTATCCAGGCAACTGCTATTTTTTTTTCTGCTGCCCCATTCATTCAATTCTAATTTAAAAAAAAAATCCAATCAGTTGATAATTTTCTCATTATTCTTAAGATTCTATAGCATGGGGGTGCCTGGGTGGCTCATCAATTAAGAGTCCAACTCTTTTTTTTTTTTTAAAAGATTTTATTTATTTATTTGACAAGCAGAGATCTCAAGGAGGCAGAGAGGCAGGCAGAGAGAGAGAGAGGGAAGCAGGCTCCCTGCTGAGCAGAGAACCCGATGCGGGACTCGATCCCAGGACCCGGAGATCATGACCTGAGCCGAAGGCAGCAGCTTAACCCACTGAGCCACCCAGGCGCCCCAAGAGTCCAACTCTTGAGTTTAGTTCCAAGTCATGATCTCAAGGTCATGCGATGGAGCCCCATGTTAGGCTCTGTGCTGAGCCGGGAGGCTGCTTAAGATCCTCTCTCCTTCTCCCTCTGCTCCTCCTCACCGCCTCCAAAAGATTCTATAAAATGGCCCCAAAGCCAGAGCCAGCAAAATATAGATTAATACTCAAAGAATCACTGCTCCCTTGTTGAGTAACAATGGGAGGGCAGAGGTCCTGTTTCATTTCACATCCTTCTACACTACAGGAGGTCTTAACTATGAACATATATTGCTTCTAGTAGAAAAAAAATTTTTTTTTTAAAAGAAAAAAATCCTGACAAATTGTTTCAAACTAAAATAACAGGGTCATGTGTATCCCCCTTCCATAATACTTTCAAACAGCTCTTTTATGAATTACTTTTGAGATGATATTTATGGTCCTCTCCAGTTCTGAAATTCTTTTTTTTTTTTAATTAAAAAAATTTTTTTTAAATTTTTTATTAACATATAATGTATTATTAGCATCAGGGGTACAGGTCTGTGAATTTCCAGGTTTACACACTTCATAGCACTCACCATAGAACATACCTTCCCCAATGTCCATAACCCAGTTCTGACATTCTATTCAATGCAACTCCAGCAAAATCTAATTAGAGATTACAATTTAAATCTGTGTTGGTTATGGCTATGATATAAGTGTAGCTCCTTGGCCCAGTCCTGGATGACAAGACTACTTGAAAGAGAAAACACTTATCTACCACTCAAGTAATAGCATTTGGAAGACACAGAAGATACAGCTGTATGAGCCAAGTAACAAAACAAGATAGCCATGATTTTTAGGAGACTTCTGTGTCTGTAAAACATATTTTTCTACAGCAGTCATTAGCTGGCAAAATCTAACCATCAGATTTTAAGATGCAGCACACTCATGCAAATTACATACAGTAAACCTCCTAAACACAACTTTAGAAGAAACACTTGTTAGTGTATTTCATCATCACAAGGGAAAAGAGACTAGGACTTAGTCTTAAATAAGAAGTTTCTGCAGAAGAGATGAGGCAATTCAATACACCGCAAATCCTTGAGTTCTTGTTCTAACTAGTAACACCCACACTACCATTTATTGAGTATCTGGCACTCTTGTAAGCACTTCATACATACTGTCAATCGATTCCACAAAATAGGGACCGTCATTATTGCCATTTTACAAATAAGGAAAGTAAGCCTTAGGCAGATTATATATAATCTGGCCAAGGTCGGCAGTTACTGAGTAGTACAGCCAGTACTAGTACTGTACCACTAGTCAACAGTACAGTAAGCAGTACGGCTGGAGACCTAGGAGTGGAACCTAGGCCTATGAAATTCTCAGCCTATGCTCAGGCCAGAGTGCGAGGCTCCAGCCCAGCCATGTGAGTCATGATTAGCACTTCCAGACTCCGTGTACCATCTGTAACAGTCTGGCGGAGGAAAGGAAAGTTAACAAAAATCAAGTTTTCTCCAAACTGCCCGCCACAGAATCACCTTGGGAGAGCTTCACAGAAATACAGATGACAGCTCCCTGGGGGATTTGCATGCACAGCCAGGCTGGGACCCTGCCTCACCAGGTGGTATCTAAGGCCTCTGCCAACTGACAGTATACATACAGGCTTTTACTCTGGTTCTTTGGGCAATTTTATTGGGTTCCCTGGCTTCTGCATTTTCTAACTGCTTCCCCTTTCTCTCAAGCCTTCCCTTTCCTTTTCTTCCAGGGCTAAAACAGCTTTCATTTTGCTTATCAGAGTAGAACAGTGTGCTCGTGAGGGTAGAAGCGGGTAAAATGTGTCAGCGATTGCACCAAGGTTTTTTCCCTACTTGCTAACCCTATCTGAAATAGGTAATGTCTGCAACAAAGAGGCACATTACAGACTACTTTTATTAGGATTCAAGAGAAATAAATAAAACAGTTACTTTTACATATCACAAGCGGCCATTTCAATATCATAGGTTATTTCACTGAGAATAACAGAATAATTACAGAAATTGATTCAAACCAACAATAAGAATTTGCTATACAGTAAACCAGAAATAATACACAATACAGAAAAGAATCGTTATTTAGTAAAACAAATGCACCTAAGTACAAATTAACTTAGACTCACATCCCAGACTGCTACAAATGTAACAAACCAAATAAGTTGTTTTCATCCTTATCTCTCCTCCCATAGAGAGCAAGAAGAAGAGCAGAATTATTTATTATCCTAATTGAGGAAGAAAGCACATTTCTTACTCTTGAGGAAACAAAACTGTTCAAATCAAGGTGGATGGAACTTTTACAAAAATGCAGGCAGTATAAAAGTAAGAAGATGCAAGATAGCATATATACAGCTCTCCCCCTAAATCCTGCCTAAAATGACAGTGAAGGAATGAAAAGACAAAGTCCCAAAGAGAATGAGAAGACAAATTTCCCAGTTTCACATTTGTTAATAAGAACTACTTTAATTCAAACTGATTAAAGATACCTTAAAAAGCCCAACAAATCCCAAGCAAGATAAATAAAAAAGAAACTCATATCAAAGTGATCCGAAGGGGGCATCAACAGATGAATGGATAAAGAAGATGTAGTATATATATACAATGGAATACTATGCAGCCATCAAAAAACCCCCCGAAATCCTGCCATTTGCAACAACGTGGATGGAACTAGAAGGTGGTATGCTAAGCGAAATAAGTCAATCAAAGAAAGACAATTACCATATGATCTCTCTGATATGAGGAATTTGAGAGGCAGGGGAGGGGGTCATGGGGGGAAGGGAAGGAAAAAAATGAAACAAGATGGGACTGGGGAGGCAGACAAACCATATGAAACTTAATCTCAGGAAACAGACTGAGGGCTGCTGGGAAGTGGTGGGGGAGGGACAGGGTGGCTGGGTGATGGACATCGGGGAGGGTATGTGATATGGTGAGTGCTATGAATTGTGTAAGACTGATGATTCACAGACCTGTACTCCTGAAGCAAATAATATATGTTAATAAAAAAAAATAATAAAATAAAATAAAAATAAAGAAACTCATACCAAGATATATTACTATGAAACTGCAGAAAACCCCAAAGACAAAGAGAAAATCTTAAAAGCGGCCAAAGTAAAAACAGTTAACTTCAAAAAAGAAATGGATTAGCAGTTGATTTCTTTTACACCAACAACAAACATGAAAATTGAACGATATGTTAAATGTGCGGAAATGACTACCAACCCAGACTTCTAAACTCAATAAAAATATCCTTTAAGAACAAAGGCAAAATCAGAGAAAGAAATATACTGCCCAGTATCATTTATATGTAAAATTTTAAAAATAATAAAAATATAATAGAAGTTGAAATAGAAATAGCAAGTAAAAAAGTGGCTGCCAGAAGCTGGAGGATGGGAGAAACAGGGAGAGGCTGGTAAAAGCGTGCTAACTTCCACTTTTAAGATCAGTAAAGTCTGAGGATCTAATGTATCATACAGTGACTATAGTTGATTACACTGTATTGTATTAATTGAAATCTGCTAGGAGAGTAGAACTTAATATCCTCACACATACAAAAGAATAAAATGATCTCATAATACAAAAGGATAAAGGCAAAATAAAATTATTTTCAGACAAATAAAAACAAGAATGTACCACCAGTTGCCCAATATTAAAAGGACTTCTAAAGATGTACTTCAGATGAAAAAAAAGTGATCCCAGATGAAAGGGTTTAAGATACACCAAACAATGTAAGCCAGAAAAAAAGTAAATACGAAGATACATCTAAATGAACACTATTAAAACAATATCATGTGGGTTTAAGAAGTATATAAAATTAAAGCATGGCAACAATAACCAAAGTTAAGAAAGGAGTAAATGGAGGTCAAACACCAAACTTTGATAAGGATGAATAATTTTAAGAAAAACCCAATGGAAACAGAATATAACACAGCCAAACTGGCACACAGGGAAAACAAGTATGATGATAAAAAATCTATACAGATGTAGAAAAGCACGTATGAGCCAAATGAAACACATAAATGGAAGACTGCTATACAAATATTAGTAATCACAGTAAATGTTAATGGAAAGATAAAGTATTTTTAGACTGGATAAAAATAAAGAAAACCCGGGACGCCTGGGTGGCTCAGTTGGTTTGACGACTGCCTTCGGCTCAGGTCATGATCCCGGAGTCCTGGGATCGAGTCCCGCATCAGGCTCCCAGCTCCACGGGGAGTCTGCTTCTCCCTCTGACCTTCTCCTCGCTCATGCTCTCTCTCACTGCCTCTCTCTCAAATAAATAAATAAAAATCTTAAAAAAAAAAAAAAGAAAACCCAACTATCTTCATGCGGTTTACAAGAAATACCTAAAATATAAAGACACAGAGAAATTGAAAGTGATTTATCCATCAGGCAAACACTGACTTGATCATTATTGAAAATATGGAGGGTCACACTTCATAATAAAACATTCAATTTATCAAAAAAGACAAAAACATCTAATTTATATACACTTAACAGCAGGACTTCAAAAGGCACAAAGCAAATATCAGACTACAAAGAAAAATAATGGAAAACTAAACACAAAGGAAACTAACCTACTCTTAGTATCTGACAAACAAGCAGACCAAACAAAAAAGAACTCAGTAAAGATTTAAATATCAGGATTTAAAATTTGACCAAATGGATATATAGAGAACATCACAACCAACCACTACAACTTCAAAAATTCATTTGAAGCACATGTAAAATGTTTATAAAATTTGAATGTAGGGGTGTCTGGGTGGTACTCAGTCAGTTGAGCATCTGCCTTTAGCTCAGGCGGTCCTGGGATGGAGCCCCAGGTCTGGCTCCTTGCTCAGAGGGAACCTGCTTCTCCTTCTCCCTCACCCCTCTGCCTGCCACTCTCCCTGCTTGTACTCTCTCACTCTCCTCACTCTCCCTCTTTTTTTTTTTTTTAAAGATTTTATTTATTTATTTGACAGAGAGAGACACAGTGAGAGAAGAAACATAAGCAGGAGGAGTGGGAGAGGGAGAAGCAGGCTTTCCACAGAGCAGGGAGCCCGAAGTGGGGCTCGATCCCAGGACCCTGCGATCATGACGTGAACCGAAGGCAGATGCTTGATGACTGAGCCACCCAGGTGCCCCACTCTCACTCTTTCTGTCAAATAAATAAAATCTTAAAAAAAAAAAAATCGACCCTATACTTGCCTGAAGGGCTAAAATCAGAGCATGTTCTCTAGATATAAGGTAATTACGCTTGACATTAGTAATAAAAACATACCTAGAAAACCTCACAAATTAAGAAATAAATTTTTATTAACCCCCTAAGTCAAAGAAAGAATTATAATGGAAACAGAATATTTTGAACTCAATAATGGCAAAAATACTTCTATTGACACAGGAGATTCAGTGAAAGGGATACTTAAGACAAAATGTACAACCCTAAATGCTAACTAGAAAAGCTGAAAGGTATGAGTTAAATATTCATCTACAGTTGTGCTGTTGTGGGAAAATAAAGCACCTAAAATGTGGCTGGTCTGAAAGAGAGATGCTGTAAAATGAAAATTACACTGGCTTTTGAGAGCATAGTATGAGGAAAAACTCACTAATTTTTTATTACACATTGAAATGATATTTTTGATCTAGTAGGTTAAATGTTACTAAAATTAGTTTCACCTGTTCCCTTTTCTTTTTAATATAGCTACTAGAAAATTTTAAATTAGATATATGGCTCCCATTATATTTCTACTAAACAGAACTGATCTAAAGAATTTGGAAAAAGGACAGGAAGGGAAACCTGGAGAAAGAAATAGAAGAACAAGATTTAATGAAGCAGTAAGCATATCAGACAAAGCCAAAAGTTGGTTCTTTGAAAAGATTCATAAAACTGATATACCTCTGTTAAGACAATTCAAGGGAAAAAAACAAAGAAGGGACAAATAACTAATAATCAGGATGAAAAGGGGGACAGCACTGCTACATATCCTAAGAACATCAAAAAGTTAATGGGGATACCATAAATAGTTAATGGTAAATCTTTATAAATGTTGTTGTAATGGACAAGGTCTTAGAAAAACACCATAACTTACCAAACAGACAAAAGATGAGCCAGAAAATCTGAATCATCCTATAACAAAAAAAATGAATCACCTATTTGAAAGCTCTTTCCTAAACTCCAGTCCTCAGGGTTTCAATAAGCTCTACCAAACATTTAAAGAAGGAATATTGCAATTTCACATAAACATCTCCCAAGAATGGGGGGGAAAACCCTAGACTTCCTAACTCTTATTATGTGATCAGTATAAATTTAATAGTAAAACCTAATATATCCTTGTTGGATAACCTTCAACAAAATATTAGAAACTAAATTCAGCAATATTTTCATAATCTATCATGAGCAAATTAGATTTATACCAGGAATTTCAGGTTGATTTAACATGAGAAAATCAATAATGTAATCCATAACACATTAAGAACTTAAAAAAGAAAGTACATGACTAATACATGAAGAAAAAGAATTTGATATAATTCAATATCTAATTGTAATAAAAACTCTTAGCAAACGCCCAACAGAAGTGAACTTCCGTAACCTAAAAATATATATATAACCCTAAAGGAAATATCTTATTTAATAGTGAAATGCTGGTAACTTTCCTTTTCAAACTGGAAACAAAACACAGACACCATTCCTATTCAACACTGTACTGTGCACTATGGAAAAGGAAGGGAAAAAAAAGGTAAAAGAATTGGAAAAGAGGAAATACACTATCATTAATTATAGACAATACTTAATTAAGGATATAGAAAATCCAAGAGAATTTACATTATTAGAGTAAGAGTTTTAAAAAATATTTTATTTGATAGAGAGAGCAGGAATGGGGGGGAGAGGGGCAGAGGGAGCGGGAAAAGCAGACTCCCCAATGAGCAGGGAAACCCGACATGGGGCTCGATCCCAGAATCCCAGGATCATGACCTGTGCTGAAGGCAGATGTTTAACTGACTAAGCTACCCAGGCACCCCGAGAATAAGAGTTTAACAAGTTTTGCTAGCACAAAAATCAACAGAAATAGAACTGACTTTAGTTATTACAAAATGAAATCGTAAAAAGCTACCATTTAGAAAAGCATCAAAATTACCAAGCAATAAATACCATGTAATAAATCTAATAAAAAATTGTTTATTACCTCTCTGAAGAAAACTAACATTCTGACATTTTTTTAAAAAAGATTTTATTTATTTATTTGACAGAGATCACAAGTAGGCAGAGAGGCAGGCAGAGAGAGGAGGAAGCAGGCTCCCTGCTTAGCAGACAGTCTGATGTGGGGCTCGATCCCAGGACCCTGAGATCATGACCTGAGCTGAAGGCAGAGGCTTTAGCCCAATAAGCCACCCAGGTACCCCCATTCTGACATTTTAAAAAGACTAAATAGAGTAGATGTATCATGCTCATGTACTGGAAGATCAATATTATAAAAGTAACAATTATTTCAAATAGAGCTATAGACTCAATGCAATCCCAATTAAAATTCCAACAGGCATTTCTGGGGAACTTGAAAAGCTGATTTTAACATTTACATACAAGGGGCGCCTGGCTGGCTCAGTTGGTAGAGCTGGGGGCTCCCAATCTCAGGGTCCGGAGTTTAAGCTCCATATTGGGTGTAGAGATTACTTAAATAAATAAACTTAAAATACATTAAAAAAATAAAATTTACACACAAAATAGAAAGGGTTAAGAACATCAAAGGTGGAAGGACTTGCTCTACCAGGTATTAAGACTTTTAGCAAAGGAGTAACAATTAAGGATGGTATTAGTATAAAAACAGACAAATCAATGGGGAACAACTAAGACAACCCCCAAACGGACCCATGTATATACGGACATTGCAGTGAGCCTGGAAATACAGACTTTTCCATAAAAAATGCTGGGACAGGGAACCTGGGTGGCTCAGTTGATGAAAGAGTCTGACTCTTGGTTTTGGCTCGGGTTGTGAAATTGAGCCCCAAGCTGGGCTCCCACACACAAGAATCCCCATGTTCCTCTCTCTTTGCCCCTCCGCCTGCTTACCCTCTCTCTAAAGAAAAGAAAAGAAAAAATCTGTTTTTAAAAAGTGCTGGGATAATGTGATACCCACAGAAATAGCTAGAAAATTAATTTTTAGGAGAAATAATTTTTTTCTAAAATATCAACTAGAAAAAATGTAAACAAAAAAATCTAAAAACTTTCCAGTACAAAACAATCACATATAGGAAAAGGGACCCAAATGGCATGAGACATCTCAACAGCAAGATGGAATCTGGAAGTCTACAGAACAGGGTCTTCAGAATTCTTAGTGAAAATCATCTGCAACTGAAAATTATGCCCAATTCAAATCTCAATCAAGTATGGAGGACAGAATAAAGACATTTTAGCTGTCTTTAGAATAAAGACATCATGAACCTCTGAAACTCTGGCTGCCATAGTACATCCTTACAAAGGAAACAACAGAAGTTTGCACTCCACCAAAAGGAAACTCTCAACAAAGAAGCCACGGAAACTTGGAAAAATAGACCCAACACAGAAGAGAGACAACAGAAATTCCCAGAATAATAGCAAAAAAGAATTCTCAGCTTACAAAACAACATATACTTATTCAGGTAAATCTCACAGGAACATTATCTATTATGCTAAAACCTGGATACTACTTCTTTGTTCAAAAGGGAAATACCTGATCAACCTTTGTAAAGTAATACAACAAAATGCAAAATAACTCTAAAAAATTGGAGGCATGAAAGTATTTGCACACATGCACACACATACAAGATCATTTGGATCTTGAATAAAATCAACAGAATGTTGGTTAGGTTCCTTTCCCCTCCACAAATTATATTAGAATGAGAGTACCCTTGCCCCTTCAACATCCCCAACCGTATACAGACCAAAATTCTGAATTTCAAAGAAACACATAAATATAAACATTAATCCATTTTATTTTTTAATTTGGCATGGGAATTTAAAAGCCTAAAAATAAAAGAGAAAAAGAACCTCTAGATTGAGGAGACTATACTAGACTGAAATGCCATTACACTTCTTCCTATCAAATGGCAGTAACAACATGCTATGGAAAGACCATGCGGCAGTGTTTGCTTTATTCTCAGATTCTATTTCTAAAACTTGGAAATTAACAGTTTAGTCTAAACCAAGGGAGAAAAATTAACAAATACAGCTTAAGTAGAAAATGAACAACCAGAAAAGCGCATGCAAAATAAAAAGCAAAAGATTGTAAAATTTAGTTAGAAAGAGTATTCAGATAATGTACAAACTATACATATTTTAATATATATTATATATATATGTGATTTCAAGTTGCATAACAATGTCTAAGTAAAACTAGTAATGTGAGGTTTTATAAACATTTTCAGGATTTCAGAGCTCTCATTTTTTTATGATTAAACTGTACTAAATAAGCAACAGACTTAAGAAAACTTTAAATTGCTTTCAAAAACCAGGCACTAAGTAGGAATATAAAATACCATTTCAAAAAATTCTAAATATGAATTAGCAATGCGAAATATTTGCTTAAATTTAACTTTAAACAATCTAAAACAACAGATTCTGCTAATAAAACAAGGACATAAATTCTAAAGTAAAATAACAGCTTGACAATCAGAACAGTTCAATGGTTTAAAATCAGGGAAACAGTTTAAAGTTGAAAAATATATTTTTAAAACAAAAATTATTTGTCTCTCAATCAAGAGAAATTCTAAACTGACTAATGTTATTCTTCCCTATGCTATTTAAAAGTACGCAGGATGGCGTTCTTACCTGGAATAAGATCTGCATAGGTCAAGCTAATATATAAGATGCTGATAAGTATTTTATCAGCAAGTGGATCAAGAGCACTTCCCAAAGCTGATTTTTGATTGGCCCAGTTTCGAGCAATAAATCCATCCAACTGAAAATAGAAGTTTTTTTTAAAACAAATGTCATAATAGATACAGAGTAGATATCTTGAAGGTTAATAGATACCAGAATAACAAGTATATTTTCATAAAATGTTAATAAAACCTCTTCTGTTTCTTACCCTCAAACCTTCTCATTCTTTCACTGGTTTGGTCTAAAAACAATTTCACTTTTCTACAGTACTTTTCTTTCTCTAGGCCTTCCAGTATTTCTTTTATTTTCATAAGGCCCTGTTGTGGGTTGAATCCAAACACAAACTTAGAGATTTAAAGGACCCCCAACAAAGCCATAGAAAGCATGGCGGACAGAACACGGACTGGCAGCCACTCCTTTGAGCCCTGGGTTATTTCACTACAGCCAAAATAGCTGCTTTTGCTTGCCAAGGACTACCTGTTAACTCTTAAGACTTCGATTTTCACTCCTACCTACTTTTCTATGGTAAGAACCAACACAACAGTTCTCACTGTTATTTTTTGTTTAGTGCAACTGTTAATTCCATGTTTGACTATATGTGAATAAAAAACTCAATCCTCAGGGGCGCCTGGGTGGCTCAGCTGGTTCAGTGTCCAGCTTTTGGTTTTTGGCTCAGGTCATGATCTCACAGGTCATGAGATCCCAGCCCTGTATCGGGCTCAGCATTCAGCTCCACATTCAGTGGGGAATCTGCTTAGTAAGACTCTCTCCCTCTGTCCCTCCCCCCTCACCTGCATGTGTGTGCTTTCTCTCTCTCCTCTAAAATAAATAAATCTTAAAAAACAAACAAACAAACAAACAAAAAAACCCCAATCCTCTGTACCCGGCCTAATTGAAAATCTTCATATGAAAATTACTTACTCACTATTCCTGGAAGCCAATCATATTTTAAAGCAGAAGTCATACATGGTTATCAATGGGCCAAATGGGGCCTGCAAGCAGCTTTTTGCTTAACCTGTCCAGAGCTTTCCAAACCATAAATTAATTGCCAATATTTAAATATTCAAGTCTTACCACAAAAGTCCAGATCTCTAATTTCATTTGAGAAATGGAAAGATCTGATTACCCTGGGGCCACAAGATGAAAGCAACTATCACCTATTCCCATTAAATAAGGGAGGTTATTTTCTGGCTTTCCAAGTCTCTACCTGACTTTCATTCACTTTATTTAATTTCAAGCTTCAACAAATGTTTGAATTTTCTAGTCCTATTTCCAAGGACAAAGAACCAAGGAGAAATTAACTTAGACATAATTTAACATGTACATTTTAAAGGATAAATAAGTCCTCTGTATCTCAAGTACTCCAGTGAGTGAGTTAGAGGTTTATGGTTAAGAACTTGCCTTTGGCAGCAGAACATAACTGGGTCAAGTCCTGGCTCAGCCCTTTACTATGTGACCTTGGGGAAATTATTTGGCCCAAGCTTCCCTTTCCTCATCTGTATAACCTACCTCAAAGGGTTTATTGTCTTCAGCACATAATGGAATTAATACTATTTAGTACTCAGTAAATGCTCAAGGAAAAAAAAACAGTTACTAGCTTTTACTACAGCCACTGAAAGAACCTATTTTCTTGTAAATATACTACATGTAACAATGTCTAGAACTGGGCACTGGGGCCTTGGGAGATTCAGGTTTCAGTTCAGCTTTTGATCTCAAGGAACTTAACCCTCCACTTTTTCACTAGCATTCTGGTCTGGTCCTCCCTGTTCTTCTACTTACATTAGATTCCAAGGTTGACCAACATCACCGCTCCTTTGCAGACATCTGTAACTCTCTCACTTCACTCTTTTTTTTTTTTTTTAAAGATTTATTTATTTATTTGACAGAGAGAGATTACAAGTAGGCAGAGAGGCAGTCAGAGAGAGAGGAGGAAGCAGGCTCCCTGCTGAGCAGAGAGCCCGATGCGGGACTCGATCCCAGGACCCTGAGATCATGACCCGAGCCAAAGGCAGCGGCTTAACCCACTGAGCCACCCAGGCGCCCCTCACTTCACTCTTTATCCGCTCAAAACTATCCATGTACTTACTCCAGGCCTGCACCTAATCAACCGACCATTGCTCAAGAACACGTAAGTGAGCTAAACTGATCTCACTTCAAATTCGGAATCATAAATCTCCCATGGGCGCTCAGTACTGCCTGGCAATCCCACACCTGCCTCTTTACCTTTCCTTTTCACACTGTCTGTTCGCACTTCAAGACTACTTCTCCTTCACTCCCAAAGCCTCTCACTCTAACTCATGATCATATCTATACTTTCCTTGAAAAACAGGAACAGATTGTTAGCACTCCCTTATATTCCCACCCACAAATCCACCACCTACCTCCTGTACCCAGACACATTCTCTGCCTTCCCTGATTCATGATCCTAGGCCCTCTCACCTTCTCTGAGTTGCCTCTCTTCTCCCCCATCTCTCTTGTATCATCAATCTCCTCCTTTCTGTCTGGTCTGGTCTTTTAATTAACCAGGTAATTAAAAACAAAATTTCCCCAGTGCTACCTTCCTTGACCCTACTTCCCTATACCCCTATAAAGCAAAACCTTCTCAAAGCCATGTGTATGGTCATCATACCTCACATTTGTTGCCAAACCACTCTGACTGTCCCCACTCCTCTAGAGATGGTGCTCATGAAGATTGCCAATGAATTCAACATTTTTGGCATACTTGACCTCAACACAATTGAAGCACACTGTCTTCACTTAACTTTTGGGACACCTGATGGCCTAATTTTCTTCCTTTCTCAACAGCTCTTTCTCAGTGTCCTTCACGGGCTCCTTTTCTATTGCTTCACCTACTGCTCATTTCTCTGACCCCTTCTCTTCTTTAATCTAGCCAAAAATCACTTCACCCAGACTTGACCATCCATATGCTGATAACTCTCAAATTTATCTCTAACCCTGACTTCTTCCAACTCCAAACTACTACTACCAAACTGATTACAGGCACAACAACTCTTGGTACTTTTCTATTCTGTCCTACCCTGAATGTTGCTCATCACAGAAACTGTTACCTTCATGCACTAGTTGTTGAAAAGAAAACAAAAAGTAACAGCCTTTTGGACATATTTCTCTCACTGCACATATGCAATCCACTGACTATCAACTCAATCTTCAAAACATATCCCAACTCACTCATTTCTCTCCAAACTCCCACCCAGACCAAGCTACTACCACTGCCACTCCCCCAGGTAACTGTAAGCCTCCTAACCAGCCTCTCTGCTTCCATTCTTGCCTTCCTACAATCTATTTCCCATATACAACATCAATCAGGCCTTGTCATTCCCCTGCTTAAATTCCCCACGACTCCCACTATCTGCCCAGTGGCCAATCTAGAGGCATCAAAACCTCCATGAAGTAAATGTGAAATATGGTGCCAGATAGCTCAGGTTTTCACATACACTGTATATTTAGAAAAATGTAAATGAGGCCTGAGTTCAGGGAATACTACAATCTCATGTAGCAGCTAAAAAAAGGTATGAGCAAAAGAAGAGCAAATCCAGTAACTAAAAAAAGATCTTTTTACATTAAAAAAAAAAATCCATTATCAATATAACGGCCTTTGACAGACTTGGAGTGTGTCTGAGTAGAGACCTTCAGGCTACAGAGATAAAAGCAAGGACAAAAAGAAAAAAAAGAGAGAGAGAAAAGAAAGAAACTGTGAGAATGGGGAGAAAGAGTGACAAATAGGAGCTAAACTGAAAAAAAAAAAAAGTGGGAACCATTCTGAGATGCTTATTTGGAAATGCTATATAATGCACTTGTCCTCCTTTGCTTACCCTGCAAATTCTTCACTTAATCCTGTATTGTTCACCAGTGCTAATGGGCAGGTGGAATTTTGTGTCTGTGAACCTCAGACGGAATAGCTGACATTACAGATACTATACAACTGTTATTTATAGAAAATTAGTTTATCTTCACTCTCACTAAATAAGTATCAAGCAATACTTTCCAAACATAAATCAGTCTGAAGAGGCACCAAAACATTACTGCCTGTCTGGTGCTCACACAGATCTCAGACCAGCCTTGTCTGAGGATATAATGTATTTATTTCTACATGAGAACTCTGCTCTCAAACTTCTCCTCTATCTTTCCACCACTTTCCTCAACTGCGTTTTTAGAGAACGTGTAATTTTAAAAGTCATTTTAAATCCCTTATGCAACAAGGCGGGTGATAAATACAAGTAATGTCTCACATGCTGATGGCTGGTAGTACACAAAAGCCTCTTTCACACATATGCTGCCTTCCATTATAAAATTGTTTTCCAAGTTCTAATTTGATATAACCCAAATAAATCCTCTGAAACTGACACAGTGATATAAAAGGGCTATTTTTTTCATCTGTCCAACTACTGGGGGAGTGGAAGAAGGAAGGATGCCTAATGCCTGGCCCAGGGCAGGACCTTCTGCTGGGTTAGTCAGAGACATTGCAGAGCAGGGATCAGAAACCAAATCTGTGTGAATGCTTATAGCCTCCCACCAGCATAAACTTGAGTAGAGCTCTGACCTCTACAAGCTCCCTGGTCACAATAACAGACCCACTGTTTCCGCCCCCCACCAGCCAAACCAATTGTTAAGTTGTTAAGATCAGAGTATTTCTATTACAATAAACAGAAAAATAGTCTCATAACTTCTCTCCTTTATTTCTATTCCTAAAGCAAATACTTGGCTTCTTGGGAATTTCTAAGGGTTTTTCTTTAACTAAAAAGTTAAAAACCAAGAGTAAAAAGCACTCCTCCTATGCCTCCCAATACCTTTTACTTCCTTCTTTACATCACTTAAAAAATAGAGTTCCACACAGACGTTAAAGACAAGTCCTTATACAAAGTACTGGGTCAAATACATCTTGAGGATTTCCTTCCAGGAAAAAGCGGACTAAGTCTGTGCTATTTCCAGTGTACCAGAGACCCTGGGATTTGAAAGGGGAGCAAAACAGGGGAAGTGCATTTACAACTTACCAAATCAGTTAGCCCAGCTAAAGCAAAAACTCCTAGTGCAATATTAAAATCCTCTTCAATAATCAAATAGCCCAAAACTGGGGCCAAGCCAATTCTTGTCATTGACAACATATTTGGGATTGTCCATGGGTTTTCATACTGAAACACAAAGACAACAAAATTTAAATTAAATGCTAGGAATTCATACTTTAACCATATTAGAAAAATATGCTTATACCAACTTAGGAGTCAAAAACTATATTAACTTTAAATTTAATACTTTGACTTTTAAAATCCATTCTGTTGTTTACAGACCATAGCACTAAACTATCAGAAATACAGAAGATGAAGATATGTCATATGCCCATAAAGTATCTGCTATATAGAGAGTGTGTGTATGTACACGTACACACACACACACATTTCTTAAAGAAAGAAAAGAATATGTATTATTTACCATATAGGTCAAGGCTTTAATATAGGACTTCAGGATTAGAATTCAAACCTTACAACACTCTGCTTTTAACAGTGTAACTTCAAGAATATCTTATACTTCAAGTAGAAAAGTATCAGGGAAAAACAAACAAATAAACAAAAACAAGCCAAATTACCAACCCCAGGCATTTTGGCCTAAAATGCTTAGCAAATAACTTCTCTCCCTCCCCTGCACATACCCATCAAAGGAAGGCTAAATGCTATACAGTATATTGGACATATGATGAAGAGGGAAAAAAAATTTAATTCCATGATCTCATCACTGAATGGATAATTGCTGGAAGAAAATGGAGATAGAAATAGGGATTGAGACCTTTAGGAAATAAAGAGAAATTATGTAAATCTGCTCAAAACAGCCATGAAAAAAAATGTTAAAATTTCCACCTAGAATCTGAGGGCTTTAATATTCTTTGAAACTTCATTTGGAGCCAAGCTGTTTGAAGTTGGCACTAGCAAAAGGGCTCTTTGGCAGCTACTATGAAGAACATTACTTACTTGCCAAACAAAATCTGTTGCATGAGAATATTTCAACTTTAAAAAGCCCCACCCCAGTGGAGCTAAGATACCCTGCCCAACAGATACAGAAATAATACCAAGAAAATGTCTCCCTAAAGCCTGGACTTTTTCTCTACTGGTGAAGGTTGCCAACTCCTACCCCATGGGACTATCTCCTCACAAGACTAAGCCTACTCTTAATTAGTAACCAATTAATCTGAACCTTAACTTTGATTTTTTTAAAACAGTGACAGTTTCCATTTCTAAAGAAATCTTTTAAAATTCCATGAACCATCCCATAAGAAAAAGCAGTTCTCTAACGATACTAAATCTGTGTTTATAAACAAACGGGTAAGAAATGTTTACCTTAATTTGAAAAGAGAATGGGGTTGTTAGGGCAGAATACTGCCATTTAAAGCTACAGAAAAAACTTCAAATTCTCCGGAAACAAATCACCAAACAAGAAGCAATACAAACCTCTTTTCAAGGACCCTTTATTGAAAGTAGAACACATTATGTAATGAAATGGGAAAATTCTGGGAACATATTCCAAATTCAAGTTCAAAGGTCAGAGTGTTTCAGAACCCAAAGAAAAAACTCTGTTTACCATGGTCTGTTAACCATAATGTGGTACCGAGTAAGTCAAACACTGATCCAATATTACAGCAAATGAGAGGGGGGGGAAAAGTTCATGACTGAGAAAAAGGAATCACAAAACAAAAGGCCAAAATAGAGTCCCAAAATCAATGTCAGAAATACCCACAGGGCAAAATTAAAGACAAAGTTGCAAACAGCCAGATCATTTCATTTGGCGAACTAATCAACAGAACTATAATGTTGTTGGAACAGTGAAAGAGACTTCTTTTTAGCTCCATATAAAATATTTTTAAGTACCTCATTAATTTCTAATCATTACATTTGCAAGTTTCTAAATTACAATTAAGAGAGCTAATCTCAGATTACCCAACCAGATAACCTGTGGCATACTCGACCAACTACTGCCGCTCTGGGAAGGACTTCAGCCACCATATGGCAACCTCAAAGCATCCAGCATTCAAACCCCGACATACTTTAGCTATTAGTGGAGCTGAGACCCCGGCCAGGAGGTGGCCACCTCAACCCATGCTGTACAACTGATGAAAGCAGTACAGGGCCCACTGAAGACATAACAATTGAAGATGTAATAATTGCATGAGCCTTGCTAACATGACATCAAAAGCTCTCCCATATTCATGCTCTGGTGTCTTCTGCTTGGGCAGTATTTCAAAAGGTAAGCAGACAAATATTTCGTTCTATTACCTCAAAAAAAGAGTTGTAATCTTCTTCAATAATTAGAGGTTAAAGAATCCTTTAATTACGATTATTTAATTATCCTTCATCTTGTAATACATAAGGTTACCAAAGGTCAAATGATAGTGAACCAAACCTGCACAAGCCAAAAGGCTTGTATACTCTTCTGAAGATTCCTACTGACTTGCCCTAAACATTGGGGAATGGCTTCAGAGAATTAAAAATAGACTTAATAAGACAAGTGAAGGCTATTTTTACCAATGCAATATCCTGTGGCCGATCCCGCTTAAGGTGCGGACAGAAAGCGGGTAGGGAAGGAGGAATTCAAACTCGACCGCCGAGACTAAAGGTGGACTCGGCTGGCACCTCTGAAATTCATCCCAACTGAATGACCTGCCCGTTACTCTTCAGGGAACGGTTTACAAGTTCTGGAACGGAAATGTCTGACTTGGGGCAGTCAGAGCACGTTATTTTCCTCCAAGTCCGACCTCCGTGAGGGCCCGCAATCCCGACCCAGGGCTGCCCCTCCGCCGCCGCCTCTATACATACCAGGCTGGTGGCGCTCGCCTTGCCCCATCGGCCGCCCCGGGCCTCCGCGGCGGCGTCCTCTCCGGCTGCGGGCCCGGGAGCCGCCTTCCCCGCGCCGGAGCAGTGGCCCCGTGGGCTGGCCCCAGGCAGCCGCAGACCGAGCGCGGCGGGGCGCAGCCACCAGCGCTCCACCAGGCAGCCTAGGCAGCCAGGCACCGAGCGCAGCAGAGCCCCGCGGGCGCGCCCCTTGCCCGGCCGCACCCCTGGCGCCCATGCCGCGCTGCGAAGGAAGCCCCACGAGCCGCGGGCCACGCGCGAAGCCAGCATGACCCTGCCGCCGCGCCGCGAGGACACAGGCGGCTAGAGCTCAACAGCCTGGGGCACCGGCGAGCCGCCTCTCCATAGAGTGCCCACAACGTCGCGGAAGCTCAGCCGCCTCCATAGCAGTTTTCAAACCCCAGCACGCTTGGCTTATACAGGTGGCCCGGAGCCGCCAAGGACGACGCCTTCGCGACGCTTTTGCGACACCGTCGGCGCTAGCCTTCCCAGCGCCCCCGGCGGTAGCACAAGGAGCGTTGCGTTGGGCCCCGTGGGCTTGCTGGGAGCCGTAGGTTCGTGGTGCTGTGGCTTTCTTTCTGCCTTGGTCGGGAGCTTAGGTCCGCCGGGAGGGGAGCACAGGAACTGTAAGGCTGAGTGACGGCGGGGCCGATGTGGCCTGAGAGCGTAGGAGCCGTTTCGGGTCTCGGCCTGAAGCCCTCCGAGGCCCGTGACCTGCAGAAGACCCCCCCGCCCCACTCCGAGGTGTGTGCGGCGCTCCGGGGGTCCTCGTGGGAGGTTTAAATATCAGTAAAGCGTCTGGTACAGAAGTCATTAATACAAGCTCCCTGCCTTTTTCCCTCTTCTGAGCGTTTAATACGCCAAAAATGTGGGTATTAGAAAATGACAGTTTACCAGGAAAGTGTTTATTTACAGCTAGGTTCTAGTGCATTCTCCCGTTTAGTCCTTCCAGCAACTCCAAAATAGGAAATTTAGGATGAGAGAGGTTAAGAAACTTGCTTATTAGAGGAATATCCAAAATAAGAATGAGCTCATCATTGATCAATATTATTATACATTAATTATTAATGTTGCAATTATATTAATTGCTGACATATTTTGCATTAATATTGCAATGTTGCAGAACTGTTTTCTTAATTGACTTCTGTGTCAAATTGGATTTGAATGGGTCTTGCTGCCTCCGCACTGTTTCGCCCCCACCCCCCACCCCAGCCCTGTCTGTGGTGACAGACCCACTTTAAAGTTGATCTTGAACTCTTAATTCAGGTAGTTAGGAAAGGAAAAGACCACCTGAATTTGAAAATCATCGTAGATCTGAGTATTTATCAAAAGAAATCTTTAATGTCTTATGTGCATATTGAAATACTGACATTGTGAGAAAAGTTAAACTTTCTGATCTAGCAATGTGAAAAATTTTTTTAAAACCATAAATAAAAAAATTTAAAAAAAACATTGGAATCAAATACCTACAATTCTCATAGACATTGGATAATCCTGTGAAGTGAGAATGGGCAGTATTTCAATCTCTCCTTTGCTTTTCACTCACTAAATTGCCTCTATTCGTTCTTTCCACTTCTTCCTAATTTAAGACAGTTTCTCACTGTTTCTTGGAAGTTTTCTTCTCTATGCTGCGTCTGCCTGTAATAGTTGGCACTATGTGGTCTTTTATCGTGGTAATCATTTTCCAATATATACTTGTTTCGGATCATGTTAAGTGTATACAATGATGTATATCAATTACAGTTCAGATAAAACTAGAAGAATTTAATACCTATATATTATATATATAAAATACATAGATATTAAGCCAACTTTACTATGAACTACTGATAGTACTGTGAAATATAAAGTAGGACAGCAAAGGGTCTGGCATTTTGGCCTAAAGGACAATGACAGGCTAATACATAGGACTAAAAAGTAGGAGTGCTTGGCTGGCTTGGTCAGTGGAGCGTACGACTCTTGATTTTGGAGCTATGAGTTTGAGCCCCATATTGGGTATAGAGATTATTTAAAAATCTTTGAAAAATAAATAATATGAGTAACAGTGCTTCTAGCATTGCATTTCCCTAACATTTTAAGACAGGAGAATATCCAAATATTAGTCTCTGATTTCATTTTCTAGAACATGACAGGTGTCAATAAGTTAACAGGTTAATCTGGGATGAAGGATGTAGAAAATGCAGAAACCCCGGAAAACAATTTCAGGTATAAGATAGTAGGTACATAAAGTAAATAAAGAGTGTAACATATTTCATAACATAGTTTGGAGGAGGGCAAAGGAAACCTTAAAATTCTACAGTTAGTATTTGTTTTATAGTAAGTTCATTTAAATCTGTAATTGTTCATTTCTTTTTTT
Organism: Mustela nigripes; assembly: GCF_022355385.1. NCBI lineage: Eukaryota > Metazoa > Chordata > Mammalia > Carnivora > Mustelidae > Mustela > Mustela nigripes. The sequence goes on from NW_026739490.1 coordinate 2,452,266, forward strand.
TTTTTTTTTTTTTTAAGATTTTATTTATTTATTTGACAGAGAGAAATTACAAGTACACTGAGAGGCAGGCAGAGAGAGAGAAGGAAGCAGGCTCCCTGCTGAGCAGAGAGCCCGATGCGGGACTCGATCCCAGGACCCTGAGATCATGACCTGAGCCGAAGGCAGCGGCTTAACCCACTGAGCCACCCAGGCGCCCTGTAATTGTTCATTTCTATCCAGTAAGATTAAATAGGTGGGCAGCTTACATGTCTGAGGGGATTGGGAATCTCTGTCACTGAAATTTTCCCCAAAATTGGGAAAAAATAATTAGAGAAGTCTGTAACATAAATCCAAATAAGAGTCCATATGTAGGGGTGTCTGGGTGGCTCAGTCAGTTAAGCGTCTGCCTTCCACTCAGGTCATGATCTCAGGGTCCTGGGATCAAACCCTGCCTATTTGGCAGGCTCCATGCTCAGCGGGGTGTCTACTTCTCCCTCTGCTTCTCCCCCCCTCTTGCTCACTCTCTCTCTCAAATAAATAAATAAATAAAACCTTTAAAAAAATCCACATGTAAACCCTAGTCCTCATGCTTGAAATTAATTTCAAATTTTTATCTCTCTACTCTTGTTATTAGAATTATTTTTTTTAAAGAGCGAAAATATTCTGGTCAGGTATCTTATCCCAACTTCTCTAGTCAATCATGCAAGTGCTAACATTAAGAGAAACAAAGAATATGAAAAGAAAAAGGACTAAATAAATAACCTTGGATAATTAGCCAAGTTGACAGTGTACTTTAGTTCTATGAAAACATAAATGCTTTTAACAGCCACTAATATCTATAGTGCAATCACAGCGATACTGTGTTTGGCCCTTATCCTTTAATTGATCCTTTGCAGAGGAAGTTGTAAAAATAAAAATCCCGCCCTTAGAGAGTAGTAGTATCTTGCCACATTTATGCTTTCCTTGGTAAGTTGCAAAGCACTAAAGGTCTGGCTGTGCTAACTATCAACGCATCTGAGGCTTTTGAAAAAAAAAAAAAAAAAAGACTCTATTCCAAATCTGTTAATATTTTCTATTGATAAATTGAGAAACTAGAAATATGTTTGCCTTCCCCTTATATCAGACATATGATGAGGCATAGGTTTGTTATTTATAATAATTTTTTTAGTCTGGGACACACTAAACTTGAGCCACTTTCTGTTTCTTGGGACCAGAAGAAAATAGTGATAATGCAAAGAAGTAGCTTTGCAAATGGATCTTATATAAATATAAATAATAATGATTGGAAGTTAAACCAGAAAATTGAAATTGTTTCTCTAGGAATCAAGTTAAGTCTTGTAGGAGTGAGCCATTAAGTATTGACAAAAAAGCCAGTATCTAGTAACTAGTAAGGCACAGGTTTCAATCATTGTAATAAATATACCAACAGCCTTAAATAGAAAGGAATAAAATGATTTGATTTAGAATCAAAACACAAGAGAGGGAATTCATTGTAGGGCCAACCTCCTCAAGACTTGCAGAGATTAACTCCAACAAAACTCTGTAATTTAGCTCACCCTTTAATTTATTAAGAGATCTAAACTAGGGGCACCTGGGTGGCTCAGTCAGTTAAGTGGCTGCCTCAGCTCCAGTCATGATCCCAGAGTCCTGGGATCAACGGAGAGCCTGCTTCTCCCTCTGCCTGCTGCTCTGCCTACTTGTGCTTTCCCTCTCTCTGTCAAATAAATAAAATCTTTTTTGAAAAGAGTGAACTAAAGTATTTTTTGTCAACTTCTAGTGCTAATTTTTCGTTATTCCTTCCTGCAAAAGTACTGCTGTTACTAAATCTATCAAGGCTTTACCTAAGAGCTTTTAGGCAGTCCATTCTTGTAGGAACCTCTAAAAGAAATAAAAATGCTCACAAAGACAGGCATTATCTACAAACGAGGAAGTAAAAAAGGTTGGTTTCAATATATTTACCCTCTTCCCTTTGCAATAGTTTAAAAATAACAAAGGGATTTTTAACATTATTTAGTGTATGACTTGCTTTACTTTCCATTCTAGTCCTCCTTCCTGTCAAGAATTTAAGAATCTTGTTGTCCTTTTTGTTGCTTAGGGTACCCTGTTTTAATGTTTTTATCTATCCTTTCTATTTCAGGGCAAGTGGCTGAATTTTGGAAGGTAAGAAATCACCCTCATAAACCACCAAAAAAAAAAAAAATTAAACCAATGCTGTGGACTCCTTCAGTGATTTTCTTCTGAGAAAAGCCTTCAGATATGAGCACAAGGTAATTTTTTTTTTCCTCCACAGAATCCTAAGCATTTTGGTTCATTTTAAAGGGGTCCATGTAGGGACACCTGGCTGGCTCAGTTGGTGGAGCAAGTGACTCTTTATTTTGGGGTCTTGAGCTCAAGCCCCACGTTGGGTGTAGAGATTGCATAAGAACAAATAAAGGAGTTCATGTAATTACTGAAAATGGAATGCAAATAGAATTTTTCAAGTGTTTTGTGTTTTGGGGGGCACTTGGGTGGCTCAGCCAGTTAAGCATCTGCCTTTAGCTCAGGTAATGATCTCAGGGTCCTGGGATCGAGCTCACACTGGGCTCCCTGCTCAGTGGGCAGTCTGCTTCCCCCTCTCCCTTTGCCCCTCCCCACCCACTCCTGCACTCTGTGTGTGTGCGCGTCTCTCTCTCTCATATAAATAAATAAAATCTTAAAAAAAGTGTTTCTGAATATGGTACGTATTCTTTAGCTATTAATTTTCTGCACATACTTCATAGTCCTTAAGAATTGAGCAGAGTTATTATTCATATTTTTATAAACCATGTCTCCGTGTAACTCAGCATTAATTTTTTTCCTGGTTAAATCAGGTTATTTAATAACCTTATTTCTGGTGCACAGGCTGATACATAGGATAAGAGGGGACAGAGCTGGGCAGCTCAGTACTGATAGCGTTAAAAATAGTTGTGTTTCTTGGCAAAATTGCAGTTAGACTAGGCCCCTTCGGACATTATGAACAAAGTACAGGGCTAGATCTCTTTTGGAAGAGATCACTGCTTTCTTATTAAAATGCATATTTTACCCAGTAAAACTAGATATTACCAAAGTAAGGTCAACTTGTGCAGATGTCAACCAGAGTTTGGGATGGATTTTCTGGTACTAAAGCCAACCCTCTCTTCTGTTCTTTTCAATTCCAATCCCATTTCCCAGGAGGCAAATTAGCCTAAATGTATTCTTTCCCTTTTCCCACAAATACTTAGAAAACTGTTGTATACCAGTCATGTCCTAGATTCTAGGTAACCTGCACACGTCTTACACAGAGTCATCTGTGTAAATAGATGATTACACAATCATGTAAGTGCAAACTTACATGATTGCACACTATCTAGACTCCAGCCCCTAAAAGGTAAAAAAAAAAAAAAAATGTCTTCCAAGGAATGTTTTCCAGATCTCCTATAGAATCTGGTAAAAGCTATAAAACATCTGCAACACAAATTTTGTGTAAAATTTAAAGGATTCCTGTCACCCAGGAGACCCACTCACCAACCCTAAGGTAAGAACCACTAGGCAGTGCTCACTCGATCCTCTGAGCTCAGAGTTCAGGTGGTCTTATGAACTGTTTGCCGTGTTCCCAGGAGTCAGGTCTTGTGCTTGGTCTCTGCAGCCCCTAATCTCATATATTAGGTGGAGAAAACACAGGGCTGTCACCTCAGCTTTTCTTTTAGAGCCATTGATTTAGCAACCCAGAGGGGCACCTGGGTGGCTCAGTCGTTAAGCATCTGCCGAGGTTCTGGGATCAAGCCCCACATTAGGCTTCCTGCTTGGCTGGGAAGCCTGCTTCTCCTCTCCTACTCCCCCCTGTCGTGTTCCCTCTCTTGCTGTCTCTGTTTCTGTCAAATAAATAAAATCTTAAAAACAACAAAACAAAATTTAGCAACCCAGAAATTCTCCCTTTTTATTCTTGGCCTTGGTGAAGGCATGTGACCTTTCTCTGAGAACTGCCCTTTCAAGAACCTCTAGTCTTCCTGCTGTTTAGGTAACCTCTGATGGCACAGAACTACAGCCAAAGGGCGGGGGGGTGGGGAGGTGGGAAAGCGGCATCTCATGGTATCATAGGGGAGGTGTCAATAACAAAATATTTAAAAAGCCTGGGTGGCTCAGTGGGTTGAACCTTCAGCTCGGGTCATGATCTTAGGGTCCTGGGGTCAAGCCCCGCATTGGGCTCTCTGCTCAGCAGGGAGCCTGCTTCCCCCTCTCTCTCTCTGCCTTCCTCTCTTCCTGCTTGTAATCGCTCTCTGTCAAATAAATAAATAAAATATTTAAAAAAAAAATGTTAAAAACTTCCACAACTGAAATTTTAGCTGAGATTTTTTTTCACTGAGCAATTATTCAACATTCAGAGAGCAGGAGACAACAGAATGACATGACTTGCCTTTTTTTTTTTTTCTCTAGCAGGATTTCAGCGTCATGACTACATTTTGGCCGCTACTGTTAGAATACCACGTACAAAATGTATTAGTGTCCTGTTGCTACTTGCAATACATTGCCACACGCTTAGTGCCTTCACACAAATTTATGACCTTAGAGCTCTGTAGGTCAGAGTGTGATGCGGGTCTCCCTGGGCTTTAAACGTCAAGGCACTGACAGGGCTGTGATCCTCTCTAGGGGGTTGTTTCCTTGCCTTTTCCAGATTCCAGAGCCCACCCACATTCCTTGTCTGATGCCTCCGCCCTCTGTCGGAAAAGCCAACGTGTTGCATCTGTTGTGTCTTTCCTGCAGTCTTCCTCTCTCTGACGCTGTCATTTTGCCTCCCTCTGACACTTTCAAGGTTACGTCTGATTATATCAGGCCTGTCTCCCAATTTTAGGGTCAGCTAACTAGCAACCTTAATTTTCCTTTGCCATGTAAGCCAACATAGTCATAGGTTCTGGGGACTAGAACCTGAGGATGATCGAAGCTGTATCTACACATGGTAACTAATTCCACCATGGAGAAAAGCTGATGATGGAAATCAAATAGGTACACTCTACCTTTCCATCCCCAGGCCGACTTCCTAGAGCAAACTTAATACATCTTGTCTGTTTTTAGTTCTGATGGTTACCTCCATAACTTTAAATAAAGCCAGGGGGCGCCTGGGTGGCTCAGTGGTTTAGGCCTCGGCCTTCGGCTTGGGTCATGATCTCGGTCCTGGGATCAAGCCCCACATCGGGCTCTCTGCTCAGCAGGGAGCCTGCTTCCCCCCTCTCTCTGCCTGCCTCTCTGCCTACTTGTGATCTCTCTCTGTCTATCAAATAAATAAATAAGTAAATAAATAAAGCCAGTATGCAGTTTGTGTGAATTAATATTGCCTTCTAACCATAAGTATTGTGTAATGATCTTGGTGGAATGCTTTGGATAAGGATGAATCCGTGAGGGCTTAGTTGCTGGAAACAGAAACGACGGTAGCCACAGGAAGGAGGATTGCACAGTGGAATTGGGTGCTTGTCATATTGTTGGAAGGGTGGAGGCGTGGGCACTCTGTGCTGGGTCTCCAGAGCTGACTCCCAGGAAAAGGTTGAAGGTCTGGCTTGCTGCAGGAGCCACTAACCCCATGACAGTGAGGAAGGTGGAGAGTGGGGACTGCTGCCATCACCCCACAGCTGCTTCGCAACTACTGCTAGGATTCTGGTGCAGAGAAATTAAATGTCTCGACTGCATATGCCATGTTGGAGGAAGATGGCTCTCTCCTGCTTCCACCTTCCAAATCCCACACAGGACGTCTCATCAGTGCAAGCCAGCTCTCACTCAGAACGCTAGCTGCAAAAGGAGTGTGGAAATGTCAAGTTTCTTTGCTTCCTAGTCTCTGTGTGATAGGAAAGCCTACCAGGAGGTAGGAATGAAGGTTGGATATCAAATCGCTGTATTCACGACCTTCATTTCTTTGGCTCGGCAATATGCATATACAAAATTCTACCCATTCATAACCTTCTGTATAACAATAACAACTATAATACATTAATGCAAGAACTCTTTTTCACTCCTTTATAAAAGGAGAGTTATTCACACAGGCCCATCACTGACTATGTGGTACACGTTCCTCTTCTGTTTCGGCTGCATTCTCATCTTGATAACCTCTATCCTTAGGACTAAATTGTCAAATTAATTATCACCAATCCAGGGCGCCTGGGTGGCTCAGTGGGTTAAGCCGCTGCCTTCAGCTCAGGTCATGATCTCAGGGTCCTGGGATCGAGTCCCGCATCGGGCTCTCTGCTCAGCGGAGAGCCTGCTTCCCTCTCTCTCTCTGCCTGCCTCTCCATCTACTTGTGATTTCTCTCTGTCAAATAAATAAATAAAATCTTTAAAATTAAAAAAATGAGTAAATTATCACCAATCCATTTAAAACACTAGAGAAAAATAAGAGGGGAAGGTAAATTGGTTAATGTACAGTACAGAGCTCTCCCCAACTAGTCATGAAGGCCATGAGGTTGTTGTTAATGTTTAGAACTATCTTCCTCCATTCCCATTCCTTACTCCCTTTTTGCTCAGTCAGCATCTCAGCTGCTCTGAATTCTTTACCTTGTGGAGTGACACAAAGCTTCATTCCTGAGGAGTTTGAGCCTACAGAGATCTTACCTGTAGCCTTCCATCATCCCTTATTGGTGGATGTGAATATAGTAGGAGCTTCCCCAGAAGATTCTGAGATTCAGAAATGTCCCCCATGCCCCATTTAGAGGAGTGACTCAGTTTCCCCCTCATTCTCAGGTAAACCCATTAATCCTCTCTTTTCTACTTCTGTCTCAACTTCCAGTTCAGTGGGCCCATTGCTGTGTCCTCTGACAGACGTATTCCTCCTTCAGATAGTAAAACCTCTAGCTAGGAAAGCCCAATTTTTTGAGGATGCAAAACAAAAACTTTATGAATGGTCATTAGAAGTAACAGTAAAACTGTTCTAAAATTTGTACCTTGGTTCCTAGGCCCGTGTCTTCTGGCTGTGGGAGAAACAGAACCATAAAGTGGGCACTAGCTTGAAGAAGTTCACATAGGATGGTACCCCAAACTTGCAAGGTATTGTCACCTAGCTGGTACCGTAACTGAATCTTCATGGTCCATTCCAATGTTCCGTAAGGCCAGATGCTTTGGGGTATCTGCTATAGAGACCGGAGACTTAACAGTGATGATAATAGTAAAAAATTCCTATCCCTTTGGAGCTTACATCCTAGCCAGACTAAAGAAACATTAAAAAAAAAAAAAAAGAATAAACCACATAGTGTATTAGATTGTATTGATTGTTACAGGAAGGAAGGTAGGGTTGGTGGGGGAGGGGGCAGAGTGCAGTTTTAAACAGTGTCTAGGAAAGATGGCACCACTAAGGTAACATTTGACCCTGATGAGCTGGGAGGATGAGCCATGTGGCTCTCTGGTGGAAAGCATATTGGATGGTAGCAACAGCATGTGCAAAAGCCCTCAGATAGGAAATGTGCCCAGGATGTTCTAGAACCAGCAGAGACCATCATGACAAGCAGACTGAGTGAGGAACAGGGGAGAAGTGGGAATCAAGGTGAGAGTGTGAACATGGGGTAAGATGTGAAAGGTGTTGTTCTGTTCAGTAGCTACTCCCCATAGCTCCACCACTCCCCTTATCTACAATGGTATTCTGAGTTTCCCAGGATTAGAGTTAGCTTGCAGATAATACATGACATTTATTTAGGTTTATCTTGCTTACAACAGTTTGTGAACCCATCTGAAAATCTTTTTGTTTCAATAGATGAGTCTATTTGTATTTATTAATGTGACATACTTAGGTTTAAGTTAACATCATGATTATGTTAGGCTCTTATTTTAAATACTTTTCATGAGGGGCGCCTGGGTGGCAGTGGGTTTAAAGCCTCTGCCTTCAGCTCAGGTCATGATCCCAGGGTCCTGGGATTGAAGCCCGCATCACATCGGGCTCTCTGTTCAGCGGGGAGCCTGCTTCCCTTCCTCTCTCTGCCTGCCTCTCTGACTACTTGTGATCTGTCAAATAAATAAAATCTTAAAAAGAAAAAAAATTTCATGATGTAATGTTTTTTGCTGCTTTTGTTCTAAAATTTGTACCTGAGATTTGTTTTAATCAGGTATGAGTTGACAGACAAGAGACAACCACTTTTGGAAAGCATTAATTACATTTACTAAGAGAAGGGGGCATACCATGTCACAAAGGGCCACATGGGGAAGCACCCAGGTTGGTCAGGAGACAAGAGTGAGGGGAACCCTAGCCCTTTATTGCTATAGTTGTGGGAAGTTTTTAGGTGGGGATGTCCTTTACTGGGGAGGAAGTGAAACTCAAGTGTTGGGGTTTGTGGTTGGAGGCTGTTAGTTGCAAAAGCTGCGATCACAGAGATGTAAACAATTTTGGCTGCCAGTTTGGCCTTGTGATTAACTGAAACAAAATAAACAATACAAGATGGAAGAAAACCAGAGATTCTTCTGATAATTTATTATTTTTTCCCCTATAACTTTCTCCCTATCATAGTTCTCACCTTTGACTTTTTAAACAGTATTTACTTTCTTCTTCTTTGAACAATACAATGTGTATATTTATATGGCTATATATACTATATATTCTAGAACATAGCATAGGCTATGTACTACAACCGCTCTTCATCAATTTCTGTACTCCAGCAAGCTCTTCATCAATTTCTGTACTCCAGCAAGATCCTGAGAAGCTGCTGCTGCCAACCTATATGCCATATCCACACTACTGAAAACGGTTTTGTTTTTTTTTTTTTTTTAACCCCAAAAGGTGTGTAAAGTACATTTTAAGAAATATGCTTTGTTGGGTTTCTTCTACAGTATTCACCACCAGGCACCATCTCAGCCTCTTCCCCTTGGAAGGCTGTCTGGGTCATCCTGATAGCTTTTGGCAGCTTTTCCTAGTGTGTTGGGGTTTGGGGATTAGTTGTCTTCTAGTTCACAGAAGATGGACTATATATTTTTATTTTTCAGTTTCCTTTTTGTTGTGAGCAACTTCACAGGAGAGAAAGGGGAGAATGCCTCCATCTCTTGCTAGAAACCTCTTGTATTCTCTTGAAAATTTTCATATTCTTAAATCAAGTTGCTTACCTACTTTGGTTAAGTTCTGTGTCCTCATTTATAAGAGATATAATCACCCATATATGTGTATTGACTTCATGGTGTATGTATCAGAATCTCTTTTACCTGTTGGGGCAGCGGTTACAGAATGAAGCAAAGACTTTGTCCTTACAAGGTGAGATGAGAGATGTGGTTTGGTCCAGAATAATGGAACTAGAAGTAATTAAAAGTGCTGAGTGAATTTTTTGATGGACTAATACAAGGGTAAGAGGAAAAAAAGAGTAAAGATAACACCAATATTTTTGGCATAAGCAACTACCAGGATAGCTATGAAACATAGTAAAATTTCAGGATACCTGGGAAAAGGGAAGACCCCAGTACCTTCTCAAGGTAAAAAAGATCACCTGGCAAGAATAAAAACAATTAATGGCCTTACATTTCTAAACAGGAACACTGAAAACTAGAAATAATAGAGCAACACCTATTTTTAGTTTTACAAACTAAAATTTTATGCCCAAACTATCAATCCAGAGGGAAGGGTAGAGTTTGCCTAATGAACTGTTCTCAGGGAGCTACTAGAAGATGGGTTCTACCAAAAGAAAAAGACATAAAAGTTAGGAAATGAGACAGAAAATGAGAAGTCCCAAAATGACAGTTATATAGTTCAGACTGGAAAATGCTAGAACCAGGAGAAATGTCCCCAAGAAATTAAAATAGACTATTTGATTTGTTTGCATCTTTTTTTCTTCTTTTTTTTTTTTAAAAAGATCTTATTTATTTGACAGAGATGGTAAGTAGGCAGAGAGGCAGGCAGAGAGAGAGGAAGAAGCAGGCTCCCTGCTGAGCAGAGAGCCCAATGTGGGGCTTGATCCCAGGACCCCAGGATCATGACCTGAGCTGAAGGCAGAGGCTTTACCCCACTGAAACACCCAGGCGCCTCTTGTTTACATGTACTAAGAGGAGACATAGACTTGCAGTGGAGCCTCTGGGCCAAATTAGTGGTAGATACAGAGAAAGCTAAATGGTTGAAAAACTAATTATTAACTCTAAGGAAAACAAGTCTGGTACAAGAAAGGAAAAGAAATATTCGATAGTCGTAATAATGTTGAGGCTAAATGTAGATTTAACATAAGATCATGACTTATAACTAAATTCGAACGAAATGGGAAATTGTGTGCATGCAGAAGGGTTTAGAATAGCATTTTCACTTTCTGTGTAGTAAGTAAGTTAATGAGGTTGCTTGGTTTTTTAATATAAGCGTTGTACAGCTACTGACTTAAAACAGGTACATATTTAACTTGGGTAATAGAACATATCATTTAAAATTTTTTTCAGTAGCTAAGATGTTAAGTTAAATATGTCAAATAAAATATTTCCAATTTGTTTTGGAAAGTTGGTTTCAATTTATTTCTGAAAGATATTCAGTATTTGTATGTCAGAACTATTTAAACTTTAAGATGTAACTTTGCAAATACTTACCCAGATGGAACACTTAATATAAAAAAAAAAACAACTATGAAATATTTCTAAGAATAAAAGAGGTCAAAAATAAAACTACATATCATTTAAAAATATAATAATTTATTTTTAATCTTTCAGAAAAGCTGTAAAAAATAAGCACCTGACTTTGTTACTTTTTAAATTAACACTCTTTTCCTATTACTTTTAGCATGTCATTTTCTAGAGAACGGTATTTTTTTTTAACATATTCTTTATTACTGAGATGGTTTTAAAATGCTAATAATCCCTGGAGGTGCTGGTTTGGTAGTCCTTTTACATAGTTTGAAGCTGGTAAACCTTTGGGCCTTTTTTTAAGAGGTAACCTTGGTCATTTAGTGATCCAATAAAATTTTCAAAATCAGCAACCTGGAATAAAATATAAAAAAACAGCCTATTAAGTAATATGCAAAAATATGATTTATAAAACGAATCTCTCAAACAGATATATACAAATCTCAAGTTTCTTGGGCAAATAAATTTATTTTTATTTCCTCAGAGAAAACTGCTTACATATGAGCTTTCAATTCTATTATGAGATTCTATTCTAATTAATTAGCTAAGCCAATAAAAAATAAAAACACCAGGATCCAAAGTATTTTTAAGATTTTATTTATTTTTTTGAGAGATAGCACAAGCTGGGGGAGAGACAGAGAGAGAGGGTTAAGCAGGCTGCCCACTGAGCAGGGAGCCCAATACAGGACTCGATCCCAGGACCCTGGGATCATGACCTGAGCAGAGGCAGATGCTTAGCTGACTGAGCCACCCAGGCACCCCCAGAGTATTTTTTATTTTTGTTTTAGATTAGCTTCAAAACAAAAATTAGACTAGTTTCAATTCTGAAATCAAGTGGGCAATTTTCTGTGTAAACTTTTGTGTGCTTATATCCATTTTCACTAAAACTTTTAAGTACATAGAGCAGGTGGAATATGTCTATTTAACAAATGAGGAAACTGAGATTCAAAGATGTTAAGATGGGGGCGCCTGGGTGGCTCAGTGGGTTAAGCCTCTGCCTTCAGCTCAGGTCATGATCCCAGGGTCCTGGGATCGAGCCCCGCATCGGGCTCTCTGCTCAGCAGAGAGCCTGCCTCCACCTCTTTCTCTGCCTGCCTCTCTGCCTACTTGTGATCTCTGTCAAATAAATAACAAAAACAAACAAACAAAAACAAAGATGTTAAGATGACTTGCCCACCTGGGACGGTCAGAGAAATATGGAAAGTGAGCCATATTTCTCCCAATTGTCAAGATACTGAAAAAGAGGTAAGTGTGTGTTTTAGATAACTTTTTTAAAAAGCTCTGAGCAGCTCATTTCATAGCTTAAATAAAGAAAATAAGCTTATATTTTGAAATTCTCCAAAAAATCCTATTCCATTCTTTTCATCCAAATATTATTTTTTTCAATCTCCATTTAATTTTTTAAATTTTAATTCCAGAAATAGTTAATAGTGTTATATTCATTTCAGGGGTACAGTAGAGTGATTCAGCAATTCCACATATTATTTAGTCCTCTCATAATAAGTGTACTTTAAAAAAAGGATTTATTTTTATTTTTTTCTAAAGATTTACTTATTTATTTGAGAGAGAGAATGCACCTGTAATTGAGCACATACGGGAGTGGGAGGGCCAGAGGGAAAGGGGGAGACAATCATTTTTTTTTTTTTAAAGATTTTATTTATTTATTTGACAGAGAAGAGAGAGAGAGACAGTGAGAGAGGGAATGCAAACAGGGGAAGTGGGAGAGGGAGAAACAGGCTTCCAGGGGAGCAGGGAGCCCAATGTGGAACTCGATCCCAGAACTCTGGGATCGCGACCTGAGCTGAAGGCAGACACTTAACGACTGAGCCACCTAGGTGCCCCAGGAGACAGAATCTTTTTTTTTTTTTTTTTTTTAAAGATTTTATTTATTTATTTGACAGAGAGAGATCACAAGTAGGCAGAGAGGCAGGCAGAGAGAGAGAGGAGGAAGCAGGCTCCCCGCTGAGCAGAGAGCCCAATGCGGGACTCGATCCCAGGAGCCCGAGATCATGACCTGAGCCGAAGGCAGCGGCTCAACCCACTGAGCCACCCAGGTGCCCCAAGGAGACAGAATCTTAAGCAGACTTCCTGCTGAGTGCAGAGCTAAACTTGGGGCTCAGTCTGAACACCCTGAGACCATGGCCTGTGCCAAATCAAGAGTCACATGCTTAACTGACTGAGCCACCCAGGTGCTCCTAAAGATTTTTATTTTTAGGTAATCTCTACACCTAAGTGTGGGGCTTGAACTTGCAACCCTGAGATCAAGAGTTGCATCCTCCATTAACTGAGCCAGCCAGGTATACCTAGTAACATGTACTTTTAATCCCCTTCACCTATTTTACCCATCCCCTCCCCCTACCTCCCCTCTGGTAACCATCTGTTCTTTATAGTTAGGAGTCTGTTTTTGGTTTGTCTTTCCTTCTCTTTTTTTGTTTGTTTCTTAAATCCACATGAGTGAAATCATATGGTATTTGTCTTTCTCTGACTTATTTCACTTAGCATTATACTGTCTAGCTCCATCCATGTTGCACATGGCAAATGTCATCTTTTTAATGGCTGAGTAGTATTCCGGTGTGTGTGTGTGTGTGTGTGTGTGTGTGTGTGTGTGTGTATACACACATACTGTTTCTTCTTTATCCATTCATCTATAGATGGACACTTAGGTTGCTTCCATAATTTGGCTACTGTAAATAATGCTGTAATAAATATAGGGGTGCATATATCACTCTCAATTAGTGTTTTTGTATTTTTTGGATAAGTGCACAGTAGTGTGATTGTTGGATCATAGCATAATTCTATTTCTAATTTTGGGGGGTAATTTTGTACTGTTTTCCATAGTCATCCAAATCCTTTGAAAACATTTTTTTTAAAAGATTCTATTTATTTATTTCACAGAGAGAGATCACAAATAGGCAGAGGCAGGCAGAGAGAGGAGGAAGGAGGCTCCCTGCCGAGCAGAGAGCCTGATGCGGAGCTTAATCCCAGGACCCTGAGACCATGACCTGAACTGAAGGCAGAGGCATACCCACTGAGCCACCAAATCTTTTGAAATTTAAAAGCTCAGGCGCCCCCAAGTCTTTTTTTTTTTTTTTTTAAGATTTTATTTATTTATTTGACAGAGAGAAATCACAAGTAGATAGAGAGGCAGGCAGAGAGAGAGAGAGAGAGAGAGGGAAGCAGGCTCTCCACTGAGCAGAGAGCCCGATGCGGGACTCGATCCCAGGACTCTGAGATCATGACCTGAGCCGAAGGCAGCGGCTTAACCCACTCAGCCACCCAGGCACCCCGCCCCCAAATCTTTTGAAATTTAAAAGCTCTATACTTATTAAAGACCTCATGAGATTGTCATAAAAAAGATGTATTAAGCATTTGGTTTATCATACCTGAATGTTTAGTTCTTTGGCAATCTGCCGAAGTTGTTGAAACTGAAATAAGTTATTGTAAGTTCTTTCAGCAATGTTGTTGAGAGCAGAAATAAATCTTTTTGCTGTTGACCTGTTGCTCATTCCAGAACCGTGCTGAGATCGCTCAAAATCTAGGTTTCCAAATTCATCAGAATAAGTTCCTAGCATACTTAGTGAAAGGAGAGAAAAACAAAGTTACACAATGTGGCATGGCTACAAAATTTTTTGTCTCAGGTTATAAGAAGAAAAATGTGTACATAACCATGAGGCTCATGTAGCAAAAATTTAAACATGTACTGACTGAATGGCCACCATGAAATTCACTATGGTTTGAACTATGTGGAGATAAAGACATTTTTAGACATAGTTACCACTTTTAAGAAACTTGTACATTTGAGAAGAGAAAAGCTTAAGAATACAAAGTTGATAAACTGTGATATAAATACCTGGAACATTCTTTTTGATTCATGAAAAAAAGAAATTCTAAACATATTAAATTTAGGCTCTAGAGGATAAAGATATGTTCCCAGTTCCTAGGGAAGCATCTGACAAATGAAAGATGTTTAAAAATACCATGGGAATGAACTAGAAGGGTTCTGCAGACTTGCAGTCACGACAGAAATGAAAGGATCCACTAGTTCTCTGCTGCTTCCTCTTATTTTCACAGTATCATCAAAGAAAGACATATGTACTGTATAGTAGATTTTAGCCAGAAGTCTGAAAACACCAGAGATACATTTAGCCATCATCCGTAATCCAGTTCTGTGGCTGATTCCCTGCCTGTACAATGGAACTGACATGGCATACGGCAAAAAAATGTTATTTAAATCCAGAATTGGCTAATTAAATACAAATTCGTCACCTGCTAGGCAGTAGATCTGTAGTGGTGAATGAAACAGTTATAATTCCTGCCCTCAAGGAGCTTACAGCAATGAATTTACAGGGTTTCTAAAAACATAGCTTCATTTTGATCCCTGAACAATTAAGAGCCCACATGAAAGAAAAAGCTGTACAAATAGGAATGAATCTTCCAAATAAGACTGTAATAAATAATACATGTAATTTAATTAATGTAAATAAATATAATGAACTGATAAAATCTCTGTTCTGAGGTGACCAACCAATCTAGCAAAGGAGTCCCAGTCCCGGCCCCAGGGGCATTCCAGGTCTTCCCCTAGCCCCACTGGCCACAGCCACAAAAGTGGCACAGATACGGAAGTGAAAGTGTACAAAATAACCCCTTTGTTTGTGCTTGGGGTTAAGACCTTGTGAGATTACTCTCCTCTGAGCTTGCCGGTGTAAAATAAAGCTCTGATCCTCCAAGGTCTCTGAGTTTCACTTGATTTTTTGGCCAGGATCCAGTCCGTGTTCTGTAACATTTGGTTCCCTCACTGGGAAACCCAACCGCACTGGCCCATTGTTGCCACAAGTTTGGGGGCAATGGTGTGGCAGTGACAGAACAAGGGGTTGTAACGGAGAAAGCGCACCCTGCCTAATCTTTGGTAGTCTCCCACCTGGTCACCTTGGACTGGCCCCGCTCTGCTGTTCCTGCCAGACTCAAAAGAGACTTGTCAGGTGAGGACCTGGTCCTGCGGGCCATCAATGAGGTAGCTGTCCCCCTACAGTGGTCCCAAATCCATGCACACTCCTCCAGTATGTGGATGACCTCCTCCTTGCCAGTGACACAAAAGAAGACTGCACAAAAGGCACAAAGGCCCTCCACAGCTCCTGTCAAACTGGGGATACCTAACCTCATGGAAGAAGGCACACATCTGCCAACAACAGGTCCAATCTCTCAGTTTCCTCCTCACCAAAGAGAAGAGAGAACTAGGGCCAGAGAAAAAGAAAGTCTTCATCAAAGCCCTAGAAAAAAAGGGGGGCCTACAAGAATTCCTGGGGGCTGCAGGAGTCTGCTGCATCTGGATTCCTGGGTTCTCAGCAATAAGAAGACCTCTCTATGATCTCTCAGGGGGACCAAATTGAGAACCTCCTGGCTGGACTGAGGAAGCAAAGGTTGCCTTCATAGAAATAAAGGCTTCCTTGAGGTGGGCTCCAGCCCTGCGCCTACCAAATAAGAAAAACCCTTCAATCTCTTTATACACAAAAAAGAACTCGGGGTACCTACCCAGACTGTTGGGCCCTGGCAGAGGCCAGCTGCATATCTGTCAAAGCAACTGGACTCTGTGGCAGCAGGATAGCCACCGTGCCTCAGGGTGCTAGCAGTCACAGTCCTACTCATTAAGGAGGCAGACAAGCTCACCCCAGGGTAAGAACTTAATGTCAAGGTTCCTCATACAGTTGCGACCCTCATGAACACACAGGGACACCGCCTCCTTTCCAACTCTCGGCTAACACAATACCAAGGGCTCCTCTGCAAGAATCCAAAACAGTGAGGACATTAAACCCAGCAACCTTTTTCCCCACGGAAGAAGGGGAACCAGACGATAACTGTTACAAAGTAACTGATAAAGTCTATGCAAGCTGTCCAGGCTTATAGGATCAAGCCATAAAAAATCCAGAGCTTGTGCTGTTCAGTGATGGCAGAAGTCTCCTACAAGAAGGTGCCCAGAAAGCAGATTATGCAGTGACCACAAGCACTGAAGTCTTAGATGCTAAGGCATTACCAGCTGCACAGTCAGCCCCACAGGCGGAACTATACACCTTAGTCAGAGCCCTCACCTTCAATGAAGGCAAGTGGGTCAACATCCACACTGACTCTTGGTTCGTCTTTGCTACTGTACATATACAGGGGGCCATCTACAAGGAGAGGGGCCTTCTAACTGCCGCAGAAAAAGCTATCAAAAACAAAGAAGAGATACTAAAACTCCTCGAAGCCATCTGGCTTCCAAGAGAAGTAGCAATCCTGCACTGTAAAAGACACCTGAAAGGAGACAACTCCATAGCACGGGGAAATCACCTGGCAGATGAGGCTGCCAAGACCACAGCCAGTAAGGACATGGCTGAGGGGGCCACCTGGACTAAAAAGAGTTGGTGGAGGATGCCAGATGGGCATGTCTTCATCTCAACAGCAACAGGAAGACATCTAGTCAAAAAATATCACAAACTCACCCACCTAGAAAAAACTGCTTTAGAAGCCCTCCAAAAAGTACTACTACATCAGCCAGCACTATGTCGAGCAGCCAGTGAGCAATGCATAACATGTGCTAAAAATAATGCTCGACCTGCACCGCAGCCCCCGCCTGCCAGGTGTCCTGGGATGGAAGTAACCCCTTTCAAAGATCTAGAAATAGACTTCACAAACGTGCAGCCAAGCAGTGGATTCACTACTAGTGAATCCACTGGTAAAAGTATACATATTCTCTGGATGGGTCAAAATCTTCCCAACCAGGATGGAGTGAAGCCGGGAAGTAGCCAAAGTCCTCTTGTGGGAGATCGTGCCCCAGTTCAGCCTGCCACTAACAATCCATAGTGACAGTGGGCCCACACTGTAGCAGACATTGTACAGGTCTTAACCAAGTCTTTCAGCATCACCTGGAGACTCCACACTGCCTACCAGCCCCAAAGCTCAGGGAAAACAGCAAATGAATCACACCCTCAAGGGAACCTTAGCAAAGTTTTGTCAGGAGACTAGCCTTCCATAGCCAAATCTGCTACCCCCACTCCTACATGCCTGCTGCACACCTGGGACTCTACATTACTCCCCTTTCAAATTAGCATATGGATGGCCTCCCCCATGCCTGGGGAGTCTTCCAGGAAACTTCCATCAAATTGGAGATTAAAACAAAATGAAACAAAACAAAGCAAACCCTTCAGGCCCTGGGACCACCTTAAATAATTACAAAGGCCCTGAGAGGGCCCCAACCTCCTTAGGGTCCCAGGTACACTCCTTCCAGGCAGTGTAGATCAAAGATGAAAAAAAGGACCCCCTCAAACCACAGTGGACAGGGTCTCACATTGTTGTTCTAACCACCCTTACTACCCTTAGGGTTTCTGGTATCACCCTATGGGTCCAACACTCCAGAATGAAAAAAAGCCCATCACTCCGATGAAGAGCCACACCAGTGGAAAGTCCAGTCAAACCCTACAGATCCGCTCTGGCTTCATCTCTGACGAGACCCCACCAAATAATGAACACCTGCTTGCTGTGGTCCCTCGCTCTCATCAGCATGATATTCCTCATCCTAGGGGCTGGACTCTATACTGTTGCCCCTTCTGACTGGACTTTCCCCCAGAGACTTGCCATTATTGTTGTTTACTGAGTAATCCTAGGGTGTTTTACTGCCCTTACTTGTCCACAGGTTTTACCTGCTATCCGGCTAGCCACAATGGCTCCCTCTAACTAAGGTTGTGGACCCACAACTGAGGTCTACTCCTAAGCACATTTCACCATAGTTTTCCTGACCCCAGTCAGTCCTGGTCTTCTGCTACGTGGTGTGCTGTTCCTCCTCACTGCCATTAGCTTGCCTGACCTGGCATTGGTGGGGGCGGGGGGGACCTCTCAACTCTCGCATTACCGTTACTAGCAAATGGTTCCCTTGGTTCAGCCCCCTCATCGGCCCCCTCCTTATGCTCCTCCTCACAGTAGCATTTGGTCCTTGTATTTTTAATGCCCTTACCAGGCTTATCACACATTGCCAAGATCAGACTCCAGGTGCTCCTTACTATTGCCCATAGATAATAAAAATGATGCCCTCTAAACCAGGCATTTAAAAGGGCATCAAAGGGGGGAATGATAAAATAAATCTGTGTTCTGAGGTGGCCGACCAATCCAGCAAGGGAATCCAAGTCCCGGCCCCAGAGCCATTCCAGGTTTTCCTCTAACCCCACCTAGCCCCACAGGCCACAGCCATAAGAGTGGCACAGATATGGAAGTAAAAGTGTATAAACTACCCCCTTTGATGGAAGTAAAAGTGTATAGACTACCCCCTTTGTTTGTGCTTGGGGCTCAGACCTAGAGAGATTACTCTCCTCTGAGCCTGCCAGCATAAAGTAAACCTTCATGATCCTTCAAGGTCTCTGAATGCTGCTTGATTTTTTTGTCCAGGATCCAGTCCCCATTCTGTAACAGAACAAGAGCTTATTTTTCATAAGATACTTTTCAAAAATGCTTTATGCTATTATGTTAATTATTAACAACTTATGTTCGCCTTAATTATATTTAACCACCATATCCTATCCCATTTAGCCCAACAATCCTCTGATTCAGGGACTATTCTTATTCCCATTTTACAGATGAAGAAGGAAAGTCTAGTAAGGTAAGTTATTTGCCAAAGGTTACAGAGCCAATGAGTGGATATGAATCTGAGCTATATGGGGTCAGATGTGAAGATTTATAAATATCTGAGCCACTTTCCTGAAAGAGAAAAAACTCAATTTTCTTTCATCTTTCAAGATAGCTCTATTCTCCCATACTTCCTAGTATATTTTTTAAAAAAGACTGATTTGAGAGAGAGAGTGAGAAACAGCATGAGGGAGGAGAGGGTCAGAGGTAGAAGGAGGCTCCCTGTTGAGGCAGGAGCCCAATGCGAGACTCAGTCCCGGGACTCTGGGATCATGACCTGAGCCAAAGGCAGTCGCTTAACCAACTGAGCCACCCAAGAGTGCCCCCTTCTTAGTATATTTTTAATTTTAAAGAAAACTTATGTAAACTTTTACCCATAAACATTTAGTTTTTATAAAATAAATATAAATTTACAAGATTGCCATTATAATCAACTGTATCACAGTTTAGATATTTCTTATTTTGACTACTGCTTCCAAGTTAAAATGTAATTTTACAGGTTCAAAAACACATTAAGGGCAAACATTCAAAAACTCAAGAGAAAGAAACTCTGAAATGAGTTAATGACTGAAAAATGATTACTACAGTTAACTTTACTATCAATACAGTATATTTACTGAGGGCATACTGTGTGGTAGGTATGATTCTGGATCCTGGAAGTAAGTACAGCAGATAAAGTCTCTGCTCTTACAGAGTATAGACTAAGGTCAGAAAGTATGGAAAGTTTAATTCACAATCTAGTCTCAGTGTGTTTAACTGAGTCTTGAAATATACTATGGAAATAACAGCAGGTAATTCCAATCACTAGGAATCAGCCTATTCTCGTTATCTGAAAATTTTTATGAAAGCCAGTAAAGCATATTCAATTCACAGAAACAACCTGGTAATGTCACGTAGGTACTGTTTATAGTTAACAATGAGGTAACTTTTTTTGAAGCATAGAAGTAAACTGACAGCCTAAGGCTAATTCAGAGTTACCAGCAAGGCAGTTTTGAGAAGTAGAAACAAACATAAAGTTCTACAAGAAATGCCACAGAGTTCCTCTTGAATGGATAAGTACATGTAAACACTGTCCAAGATGAAGATTCAGACATGCAAAACCAATAACAAATTAGTAATATACCATTTTTATCAAAAAGGTTGAAAGAATAATTTATCTTAAGTGTAATGCTCAGATATGAGAACAAATCAGACCAGTGGATTTATTGTGGAGAAATACCAGATGGCTGCTTGCGGCAATGTCTGGGGTCTGAGGCCTATGGAAACTAAATAAGGGTGAAGCTTCAAAAATAGAATGTTACAGGTAAAAGAAGGTGACAAGGTAGTCTGATCCCTGATTTGCTTGATAGCCAAAAGTCTATGAAGTAGAAGCACATGACACTGTTTTGCAGAGTCAGGCCAGAAGGCCCAAAGGGTGAGAGATCATTAAATGGAAAAGGAAATGTTAGCCCCACCCACACAGATGGAGAGTTTAAGAGCAAGATGCTCAGAAAGAATGTAAACAAAGAGGCAACTTTTTGTCATTAAACAAGAAGTCCCTACTGCTTGTCCTTGTTTTTAACTGGGGGAAAAAAGTTTAGAATCCAGATTTTCTGTAAGTTTGGTTAGATTCACTGACTTAGTTTTCTAGTGAGAAAAAAGGATCTCTGTTAGGGCAATCTCTAGGTTTCTTACTGGTCTGGTCTACCAGAAGTCAGGCAGACAACCGGTATTTGTTGGGCACTCTTCTATGTCATATGCTAGCACACCGAAACTCCGGTAGCACGTTGTAGGAGACAGTCTTGTAATTCGTAGACTACCTGGTTGCTTATAAATGGCAAATGGAGAGTCTCCCAACACAATGAAGTCAACTGGAGAGGGAATGAAGCCAGCTTGGTAAAAAATTTCATCTACAAGATCCCTCAAAACCAGTACTGAATCATGTAAAAGAGAAAATGGACAGTGCAGGCACTGTGTAATACTAAACCGACGCACCAGACAAAAGATAATACATTAGGAATTGGTTGAAAGGGTTAGTAGTCATTAAGTGCTGATGATTTTACCTATTATGACGTTGCTTTTGAGCATTCTCAAAATACGTATTCTTTAATTTATTTTAGAACTATGTGAATGTATTACCCATTCAAAAAAACACATTTTTAATATAAAGATTTACACAGATATTTTAAACCAAGAAAGTATAGTTTGTTCAGAGAATCAAATGGGCTACATAAAAATAATTTAGCTTTGCCTAATTAAATATATAATTTGAGATGAAAAGATAACTGGTATTTCATTTAAAACAGCAGCTAATCTTACCTATATTTCATAACTTCAACTATATCCTCAGCATCTTCTTTGGTTGCTTCCTCTCTTAATTCCAACCTTGCTCGTGCCTTTGAAAGAAAACAAGCATTTTTACATAACAAAAGTATATTTACACTGAGCAGTTAGTATATCAAAGTTTATTTCATTTATTCATTTTGGGGACTAAAATATGAAAAGTCGGAATAAAATTATCTGAAAATTTGAGCATGAAAACAATCACTCGTTTAAAATCTGGATGAAAATCTGTTTGTATCTACTAACATATATCTTTCTAAGTGTTCATTTCAGAAAAACTGATTATGAAATACATGTGGTTTTTCCTTGCCTTTTACTTTCAGGAAATCATGCCTAACCAATCTGTTAAAACAACACAGAAGGATAATCTGATTTTAAATGCAAAAAGCCCAAACTCCAGCTAATTTTAATTGCCAGAGTTTCCTAGCATTCCGAATCTGTGAATAAATGTTACTGCTGTTAGAAAAATAGGTACTATCCTTATGGACCTGTCATGTATCAAATCAAATACTGACACATTCCATGTTTCTATATATTCAACTTAGAATCTCAGAATCCTTAATAAACCTAACCACTTGTCATACTCCAAGAGTCTAAAATGTCAATAAAAGGGGGAAAAAAGAAAAATTGCATGGGAGGTGCTAGTCTCATGCCTAGAAAGAAGTGGCTATACTTTGATTGGTTATGAAAGAGATATGACCAAACATTTTTTTAAATGGTTGTGTGGAAGTTTTGTTGCCTTTCTTTTTTTTAAGATTTTATTTATTTATTTGACAGAGAGACAGCGAGAAAGGGAACATAAGCAGGGGGAGAGGGAAGAGGAGAAGCAGGCTTCTTGCTGAACAGCAAGCCCGACACGGGGCTTGATCATGACCTGGACCAAATGCAGACACTTAATGACTGAGCCGCCCAGGCGCCCCTGACCAAACATTTTTAAGAACTTTTATACATCCATTTCTAATGTCTTTTAGTTTGAAGAATAATTGAGTTAATTATATGCAGGAAATGGAGAGAAATCACATCACTTCTTCCCCTTGTTTTTAAGTTAAAAAAAAAAAAAAAAAAAAGGCATGAACTTAAACCTCTGTTAGACGAATCAGAGATTCCAGCTGCCTAGTGGTGATGGGTGAGCTATTTAACCGCTGGCTCTGTTTCCGAAGCTCAAGGTAAAAATCCTGAAGAATCTGAGCAGCTTCTGTGGATAGCCTTGGATAGACATACTGCCGAGCATAACCAATGTACTTTCTCAATAGCTGGTGGGGAATTAGATCTATTGTTTCTCCAGGAACTACCTAAAACATGATAAAAAGGCCCAACATTACAACGATAGCAAATAAAATCTTTCTGTTAAAATAACTTGTTTAGATACATAAAAAAATTCTAAAAGACTTTCCAAATAAGACAAACACTGTAGTTCTAGCTCTGAGTCTAGCTGGCTTAGATTATTTCAATTAAAGTTTACATGAACCCTACTATTGCAATATAAAAGGTTTCAGTATGAAAGCAACATACCAAACTCTGACATTCAAATACAACCAATCTGAAGGATTAAGAAACAGAAGCTTACCTTTAATCTTTCTGATAAGGGCTTATCAGACACCACTTCAAGTACAGAAGTGTTTGAATCCTGACTGTTTATGCGAGCTATGGTGGCACTGCTAACAGTTCTCTGCTTTCCAGCCCTTATTGCAATCACATGTTCAGAGAGTAAGTGATCATGATCCTCATTTGGGGTATCTAACAGGATAAAGACCAAATCAAATCGGGACAGTAGGGCGCTCCCCATTCTAAGAGGTATAAAGAAAAGAAGAAATTGATTAGAATCAAAGCAAATAGAAAATGGTTTACTATTTAAGTTGTTTACTTGTTTACTATTCAAGTTCCATGTCAATAGAACTTTTAAAAAATGAAGTTTAGGTTGAAGAAACAAGCAATAGCTTTTGGACTCGATAACACGCACCAACTCTGAAGAGACACCAGGCCACACACCCTTCAACATGTAAACAAGCCATATATGTACCTACTTTTCATAAGTTGAGGTAAGGTCCCTTCTCAATCTCTGTTTTTTTAAAAAATTTATTTATTTGTGTGTCTGTCTGAGAGAGAGAAAGCACAAGCTACAGGCAGAGGGGGAAGCAAGCTCCCCACTGAGCAAGGAGCCCAATGTGGGGCCCAATCCCAGGACTCCAGGATGATGACCTGAGCTGATGGCAGATGCTTAACCGACTGAGCCACCCAGGTATCCCACAATCTCTGTTTTTCATATTACTACCTAATGGTGAGCTTCACAATGACTTTGAATTCTAAGATACATGGTATATCATTCACCAGAGGTTTTCTAGTTGTACTTTTGTACTTTTTCTCTCACCAAAAGAGTCTCTCAATGCATCCATGATCACTTAGAAAAAAAAGCCCACTTTTTCTTAGAAGTCATTATAATCAGGACACCTGGGTGCCATCTCGATTTCAGCTCAGGTCGTGATTTCAGGCTGTGAGATCAAGCCCCACATCAGGCTCCATGGGCATGGAACCTGCTTAATATTCTCTCTCTCCTCCCCTCACTTAAAAAAAACACCAAGCCATTATAATCATTATAATAAAAATGCTGTGTTCTGTCTAGTCATCTTGTCATCTTCCCTGATACCACCAATAGATAATCCTTCTATTTGAGACAAGAAAACTAAAATCCAGAGTGATTAAAGAATTGGCCAAGGCCCTAAAGCAGGTTTGGATACCTCTAAAAACCAGAATCCAAGTCCTTGTTCAACAGGATCTTTCTGATTTTTCCAATATAGCAGTTTTTCATTTTATCAAGAAAAACCAACAGATGGACTTTTTTGGTGGGGTGGTATAGCTTTTCCAAGTACAACTGTACATTTTGCTATGTATCATTTCTATAGTAAAGGTATGTATTATCATCAAACATTAGGCATTAGGAAATCTGTTTTTTTCCCTCTAGAATTTAAACTTCCATTTTTTTGGTCTTTTTTCCTTTTTTTAAATTAACATAGAATGTATTATTTGTTTCAGGGGTACAAGTCTATGATTCATCAATCTTACACAATACACAGTGCTCACCACAACACGTACCCTCCCCAGTGTCTATCACCATGCCACCCCATCCCCTCCCCTAACCCCCTCCCCTCCAGCAGCCCCCACTTTGTTTCCTGAGATTAAGAGTCTCTTATGGTTTGTCTGCTCTCTGGTTTCATCTTCATTTTTTCCTCTCCTCCCCTATGATCCTCTGCATTGTTTCTCAAATTCCACGTATCAGTGAGATCATATGATAGTTGTCTTTCTCTGACTGACTTATTTCACTTAGCAATAATACCCTCTAGTTCTATCCATGTCGTTGCAAATGGTAAGATTTCATTTTTGATGGCTGCATAATACTCCACTATATGTAGCTATACCACATCTTCTTTATCCATCATCTGTCAAAGCTTCCAGTTTTTCACATGAGGTATCCTTTTGTCCTTTTTCTCACTTCTGCATCATTTCAATCTATTTCCCCCTTCCTATACTTTTTGTCCAACGTACACAGAAGAAATTAGAAGAGAAAGCATATACAAACGTTGTTTTTGGAAGTGGGATCATACCCATTTATAAGAATATAATGTGTTTTTTTTTTTTTTTTTAAAGATTTTATTTATTTGAGAGACACAGAGAGAGAGCATACATGCACAAACAGGGAATGCTCAGAGGAAGAGGAAGAAGCAGGCTCTCTGCTGAGCAGGGAGCCTGACATGGGGCTCCATCCCAGGACCCTGGCATGACCTGAGCTGAAGACATGCTTAACTGACTGAGCCCCCCAGGTGTCCCTATAATGTGTTCTTTTAACAGTAAAGCACAGAGCTATCAGCACATACAGAGCTACTTCCGTTTTTGTAAATGTTACTTTCCACCATACAGCCTTGCCATAGTTTAACCACTTCCTTTTCAAAGGGCATTTTAAGTTGTTTCCGATTTTTGGTTGTGATAATGCCATCATACCCCACCTGTAAATATATCTCTGTACACTTGCATGGCTATTTCTGTGAGTATTTTTCCTAAAAGTAGAACTGACTAAAACAAAGAGAATGTACATTTAAAATACTGATAAACGGGGTACCTAGGTGGCTCATTTGGTTAAGTGTCCAACTCTTGATTTTTGGCTCAGGTCATGATCTCAGGGTTGTGAAATCAAGCCCTTGGTCAGGCTCTGCGCTGGGCATGGAGCCTGCTTGAGCTCTCTCTCCTCCTCCCTCTGCACCCCCTACCACTTGCTCATGCTTGCTCTCTCAAGAGAAATAGTGATAAACATGCCAGTTGTCCTTCCGTATGCTAACTTGAATATGTGAGAACCCATTTCTCCAATCCTTTGTCAATGATTATAAATATTTGAAATGTCTGACAATCTAAGAGCTATCAATGGTATTTCATTGTTTTAATTTGTGGTCCTCAAACAGTACATTTACTGGAAGGTTCCATTTCTGTGAACGATTATGTCTTCTGTTATCTTTTTCTTATTGATTTATAAGGATTCACTATATTAAAGATATAAATATAAATATCTGAAGAGACTTACTTTAAATTCTCAGAAACTGTTCGGGCTTTATTGTAGTGTCCTCCAACTGGATTTGCAGCAGCAATGATGGATGTTCTTGCAGGGAGGCTACAAACCATGCCAGCCTTAGCAAGACTAATACTTTGCTGTTCCATAGCTTCTAACAAGGCTTGATGTTGATTCCCCATCTTATCAAATTCATCTATCCCACAAATACCTATAATCACAGTAAAATAATACAGACAAAAGCTTTCTTTGGTCAAGCTCCAAATCTTACAGGATGGAAACTGTTTCATAATAAAGTACTGAATTGTTTCCAGCAGTTAAAATTATGAACTGTCAAGGGTGCCTGGGTGGCTCAGTCATTAAGTAACTGCCTTCAGTTCATATCATGATCCCAGGGTCCTGAGATCCAGCCCTGCATCAGGCTCCCTGTTCCGTGGGAAGTCTGCTTCTCCCACTCCCACTGCTTGTGTTCCCTCTCTGGCTGTTTCTCTCTGTCATATAAATAAATAAATAAATAAATAAATAAATAAAATCTTTTAAAAAAAATTATGAACTGTCATACACTTAAGAATTTGTGCCTGTTTTACAGCAAACAAAGCACTCCTCTTAACTAACTTTTATTCAGTATTTTCTCATTCAGCATTTTCCATAGGCAAGTGTTGTGAGGGCTATAAAAATGAAGATATGAGAGTGACCCTCAAAAAGTTCAAAAACTCCAAAGAACAAATAATCCAATCAAGAAATGGGCAGAGGACATGAACAGACATTTCTGCAAAGAAGACATCCAGATGGCCAACAGACACATGAAAAAGTGCTCCATATCACTCGGCATCAGGGAAATACAAATCAAAACCACAATGAGATATCACCTCACACCAGTCAGAATGGCTAAAATTAACAAGTCAGGAAATGACAGATGCTGGCAAGGATGCGGAGAAAGGGGAACCCTCCTACACTGTTGGTGGGAATGCAAGCTGGTGCAGCCACTCTGGAAAACAGCATGGAGGTTCCTCAAAATGTTGAAAATAAAACTACCCTA
This sequence comes from Mustela nigripes, assembly GCF_022355385.1. Taxonomy (NCBI): domain Eukaryota; kingdom Metazoa; phylum Chordata; class Mammalia; order Carnivora; family Mustelidae; genus Mustela; species Mustela nigripes. The sequence continues at coordinate 2,479,346 of NW_026739490.1, forward strand.
CGACCCAGCAATAGCACTTCTGGGTATTTACCCTAAAGATACAAACATAGTGATCCGAAGGGGCACGTGCACCCGAATGTTTATAGCAGCAATGTCCACAATAGCCAAACTATGGAAAAAACCTAGATGTCCATCAACAGATGAATGGATCAAGAAGATGTGGTATATATACACAATGGAATACTATGCAGCATCAAAAGAAATGAAATCTTGCCATTTGCGACAACGTGGATGGAATTAGAGTGTATCATGCTTAGCGAAATAAGTCAAGCGGAGAAAGACAACTATCATATGATCTCCCTGATATGAGGAAGTGGTGATGCAACATGGGGGCTTAAGTGGGTAGGAGAAGAATCAATGAAACAAGATGGGATTGGGAGGGAGACAAACCATAAGTGACTCTTAATCTCACAAAACAAACCGAGGGTTGCTGGGGGGAGGGGGGTTGGGAGAAGGGGGTGGGATTATGGATATTGGGGAGGTATGTGCTTTGGTGAGTGCTGTGAAGTGTGTAAACCGGGCGATTCACAGACCTGTACCCCTGGGGATAAAAATATATTATATGTTTATAAAAAATAAAAAAAAAAGCTCAAAGACTTACATTCAAACAGGTGAGATAAGATACAGTTATATTCAAAAGACAGTATTATTTCAAGAACTGCAAGACATAGGCATAATTATGTAAGATCAGTTTTCTGGGTAAGGAGAGGACATTTGAGCAAAAACTTCAAGGTAGAAAGGGACCAGGCCTTGCAGATCCATCTGGGGTAAAGAAAGCATGAATACAAAGGCCTAAAGTAGGAATGTGATATCCCTGGAGTGCTGGTTGTGTTCCAGGCATAGCCAGAAGACTATGTAGCTGGAGAATAAGAGGGGAGAAGCAGATGATGAGGCAAAAGAGGTGATTTGAAGGCCAGAATGTGAATAGCCCTGGACCACTGTCAAGCCTTGAGCTTTCACTCTGAGTGAGACAGGAAGCCACTGGAAGGTTCTGAGCAGAAGAATAAACTTGATCTTTTTTTTTTTTAAGATTTTATTTATTTGACAGACAAAGATCATAAGTAGGCAGAAAGGCAGGCAGAGAGAGAGGAAGGGAAGCAGGCTCCCTGCCGAGCAGAGAGCCTGATCCGGGTCTCAATCCCAGGACCGTGTAATCATGACCTGAGCCGAAGGCAGAGGTTTTAACCCACTAAGCCACCCAGGCGCCCCTTGATCTGAGTTTTAATGGGATAGCTCTGCCTTGTTAAGAGCAACAGGAAGGGCAAGGGTGGTCACAGGCACTATAAGATTGCACTACTAATTCATGTAAGAGATGACAGCAGCCATGGAGACGAGGCTGGATAGTGGACATATACAGAAGATAGAGCCCACAGTATTTGTTGATAGACTGGATATGGGGTATGAGCAAAAATCAAGGATGAATGCACATTTTCTGATTTGAGCAAACAGAAGGATGGAATTATCACTGACTGAGATGAGAAAGCCTGTAAGAAGAATTAATTTGAAGGGGAACATTAGGATTTCAGCTTAAGACACGTTAAGTTTGAAGAAGAGATATAAATTTGGAAATTTTCAGCAAATAGCTAGGCAAAGCCATGAGACTAGATAAGATCAAGAAGGTAAACAGACTAAGAAAATAAAGGCACAAGAAAGGCATCTGGAGGTGCCAACCAGTTAAGGCTGGGGAGATAAAAAACAAGACTGAGAAGGAACAGTCAATGAAATGAGAAGAAAACCAGAAGAGTATAATGTCCTGGAAACCAAGGAGGTAAAGTATCAATGTGGGGGGGGGGGGGGGGCAGGCAGGTGTGGGTGCTGAGAGGATTCAGAAATGTGGAGGTCATTGACAAGCAAAGGAATGAAAGACCTTGACTGGAATCTGCGCACTGCCTGACACATGCAAGGGAACATGCTTTTCAGTAGGGTTAGAGCATCACCAAGAGAAACTTGGGTAACAAAGCTCAATTCTTATTGAGCCCTCTAAGTGGATTTCTTATAAACTAGCAGTCATATCCTGAAAAACATCCAATGAAATGGGCTAAAAATATAGCAAAACCTCTAATTATAAAGTAATAGCTCTAAATTCTTATTTTAAGTCTTGTCTGTGAGTAAAAGGGTAACATTCACCTTATCCTTGAACTATCATAATCCAGATGATATGCTGGGCTAAGTAATAGTCAGGCACTCAGCAAATATTGACTATGCACCTATGTATTGGGCAATGTGAATATGGCAGTTAATAGGATGACGAAATCCCCCCGCTTAATGTAAAGTTTTAAAACAGGCTTTAAATAAATGATCACAAATGTGATGGTTGTTATGAAATGGGAAGTACAAGGAGCAATATATAATTGTGTCTGTTGCAGGATTCTGAAAATGAATGACAATAAGTACCAGTTTCAATTCTGCAGTATAAACTGTATTTCCAGTTATTCTTTTCTGGTACTCATTCTCAACTCACTGGTTGATACAGTGCTATCCAAATGCCTCTTGAACAGAATGTAAAGAAATTAACTGGAAAGAGAAAGTCTTAAAAAAACAGCCCAAAGCTCCAGAACTACTAATTACTTAGATCTGGAATAATGCCTTTAAAACCCTTGGCTCAATTTAAAAATAGAAGCTGTAATATTAGGGAAATTAAATGTTGTCAACAGTGGAGAGTTTGGTCTCTTACCTTGATCGCCAAGTACAAGGGCACCAGCTTCCAAAGCAAAATCTCCAGAGGAACCATCTTTTGAAAGAGTTACAGTCAAGCCAGAGGTGGTTGTGGTATTACCACAAACATACACACCACGGGGAGCAACGTTGCATACTGCCTAGGGAAACAGAAGGTTTAAAAGAATCAGCCAGGGCTGTCTGGGTGGTGCAGTTGAACATTGGACTCTTGATTTTGGTTCAGGTCCTGATCTCAGGATTGTGAGATCAAGCCCTGCATTGGGCTGCACACTGGGCATGGCATCTGCTTGGGATTCTCTCTCTGTCTCCCTATGGCCCTCACCCACCGTGTGCTCTTTAATAAATAAATCCTTAAAAAAAATTAGAAAAAGAGTGTTGACTACTATGGTGAGTCCTGTGAATTGTGTAAGACTGACGATTCACAGACCTGTACCCCTGAAGCAAATAATACATTACATGTTAATAAAAAAGTGAAATAAAATAAAAATTAAAAAAAATCTAAGTGTTGACTAATCTGGGTCTGTTTAACTTAGTGCATCATGTGTTCTTTCAGTATGAAGATTCATGTCTTCTTTCCCTCCACCCTTATGAAGGAAATATTATTGAATTATAGTTGTAAATATTAATTCTACTTTATTATTTTGATTGTCTTCTCTAATGTATCCAGAAGTATGTACGTGGATGTTTGGTGTCTGATTTTTATATTATTTCCTCCTCAATTGTTTTAATCTGTTTTTCTTAACTTTTCTTATTTTCATCCCCTATGTCCTATATGATATGTTTGATCCTACCTATTCTTCTTTGTTGTTTTAGGTTGCATTCTCTGGGACACAGACTCTGAGACAGAGAATTGTGTGCATGAGGTTTCTTAGCGATTACCCTTGGGATCAACACTTATGATGATGTGAAGGAAGGAGGATTGGATAGAAGGAGATGCTGAGCTGTAATTAGTGGTGTGCTGCTAACTTTTTAATAACCAATTCTCAGAGGAAGAAAAAGCTCTGATTTGTAACATTTTCCAGCATATAAGTACTTCCATCATGGCCAATTTTAAGCTAGAAACATGACATCACTGAACATGGATCTGGAAAGAAATGCATACATAGTAACACCCATTCAAAAACAACAGATGTTACCTCAAGGGCATAGATAATAATAAATGTAGTAAAATAATTAGGAAGTGAAAAAAAAAATTAGAAAAAGAATCAGACAAAGTAAAAGGGAAAAACAGCTAATAGTGACTGCTCACAAATGTCAGTTATATGCCAAGTACTCTTCTAACAGCTTTACTGTATAATCTTTACTACCACAGTTAATAGCAAGGTATTATTACATCCCCATCTTGTGACAGAAAACCAAGGCCTGCAGAGAGTAACTCACACTGCTATGAAGGTGTAAACCCAGGCAGCCTGCCTCTGATGTCTGTGGTCATATGAACACACACAGTTTCATTTTATGCTTCATTTTCAAGTTCAAATAGAAAATACATGAGAGCCAATTTTAATTTCAAAGGTTTCAATGCTTCTTTGTATAGCAGGTAATAAAATAGCTCAATAATGCTGACCTTGTGAGTAAACAAGCTATGGCAGGTCAGAAAAGTGGTTAAATAGCATAAGAACTAAAAGCCTGGACGTCCAAAGTCAGGAAGACTGTTTAAATCTTGGCTTTACTGTATACTGACTATGCTGCTCTCAGATCTCTCTGAGCCTCAGTTTATGTTTTATCACCTACATCCCTGAGGAGTAAAAGTAAGATCATGTATGTAAGGCACTTAATCTGGTACCTGACACACATATCCAATGAAAGGCAGTAAACAATTCGTAACTGTTAATGTTAACCTAATTTTTAAACACTCTGGTTTAGCAGGGCTAGAACACTTACATACAACACACTCCACTGTCTACAACATTTAATTTCTATTAATATTACAGTTTCTATTTTTAAATTAAACTAAATGGCATTATCCCAGGTTTTAAAAAACATGAAAAAACTGCCAGTGTCATTCCTTGGTATTAAATTTTTTTCAGTACCATTAAAATCTATTTTGAAACCATCATCTGCCAAGAACTATTTCTTAAATTAAAAAGGAGTATGAGAGGGGTATTTGGGTGGCTCAGTTGGTTGGGCTTCCGACTCTTGATTTTGGCTTGGGTCAAGATGCAGGATTGAGCTACATGTCAGGCTCTGCACTTGGACAGGAGTCTGCTTGGGATTCTCTCTTTCCCTCTGCCCGTCCCTGCTGTGCTAGCAGGTGCATTAGTTTGCTCTCCTCTCTCAAAAATTTTTTTTTAAGTCTCACTTATGTATTTGAGGGAGTGAGCAAGAGAGAGCATAAGCAGGGGAAGGGGCAGAGGGAGAAAAAGCAGCACACTTGCTGCTGAGCAGAGAGCCTGATGCGGGGTTTGATCCTTGGACCCTGAGATCATGACCAGAGCCAAAGACAGACACTTAAGTGACTGAGCCAGCCACCCCTAAATAAGTAAATTTTTTTTTTTTTAAAGATCTTATTTATTTGACAGAGAGAGTGAGAGAGAGCACAAGCAGGCAGAGCAGCAGAGAGAGAGGAAGAAACAGACTCTCCACTGAGCAGGTAGCCCGATGCAGGGCTCGATCCCAGAACCCTGGGATCAAGACTCAAGCTGAAGGACAGTGGGCTTATAAATGCAGTGGTGAAGTCAGAGCTGTTCTCAATACTGGCTGCCCAGTGCAATCACCTGTGGAAGATTATACACACACAGATATACTAGAACCCTAATCCAGAGGTTCTTAATTTAGTTGGACTAGGGCATGCCCCAGGATTTTCAGAGTTCCAAAGATGATTCTGATATGCAGTCAGAGTTCCCCTGAACAAAGATTCAGTAGCCACAGGACTACTTACAAAGAGATCCCTAGTCTGGTCACATTTTCCTTCCTTCCTTCTTTTTTTTTTTTTTTAAAAGATTTTATTTATTTATTTGACAGACACACAGCGAGAGAGGGAACACAGCAGAGGGAATGGGAGAAGGAGAAGCAAGCTCCCCATAGAACAGGGAGCCTGATGCAGGGCTCAATCCCAGGACCCTGGGATCATGACCCGAGCTGAAGGCAGACGCCTAATGACTGAGCCACCCAGGTGCCCCTCTGGTCACATTTTTCTACACTGGGGCTGGTCAGAAGGAATGGGACACATGGGTATTCTCAGAAAGGACATTATGACTGGCTTACCAGGTGTCATTCCCAGGCAACCACAAGAAATCCAATAAGCAGAACCTACTAGGGCCATCATAAGCCCTGGTGGGAGACTGCTAAGCTCTGACTGGCAGAGGCAGAACATTCTTGGGCACCAACAAGAAGTTGGTCACAGAAGTTGCCTTACTTAAAACTCACAGAGAAGCAGTGGAGATGTACACAGATCTCTTATCTTTATCAGACGGTTCCTAAAGCTCAATACAGTGTTTATGTAGTTTTGTGAAGAAAGAAGGCATGACCCTGCTTCCCTGCTCTTTACTTTCTGAAACTATTCTGTTCATAGGTGAAGCTGCAACAAAATAGACTAGCAAAGCTGATACCAAAAAAAAGGAATTAGAGAAATGGTTAACACTTCACAATAGCTGACATCTCAACAGACCACCATGTGTACACAGCCTGTATGACAGAAAGCGGACTCTATTTGAAAGGACAGCCAGAGAGAAGTGACACATTACCCACACAAACCCCAATTCACTTTTACCACCAGACTAACTCTATCCTCTGGAACACAGATATTAGAAGCTTTGAGAAAATCCACTTATTAATCAGTCATACATTTCATAAGGAATATATCAAATATTAGATGACTGATTTCCTACCTGTAGCATCTGACTCTTTCCCAAGCCTGGATCTCCAACAACAAGGACATGTGGATCCCCTCGAATCGGAATTCTGTTTTTGTCATCTGCATATTTTTGGCTTCCTCCGAAAAGTGCTAATGCCAAGCCTGCTTTAACAAGCTCAAGTGTGAAAGGGGGGTGTGGGAGGGGGGGAGGAGAAAAACCTCAAAACTGAGAAAGACACAAAGATGAACAGCAAAAAAGGGATGCTTCTCCTTCCATATTTACATTTACTTGAGAATTTTTTAAAAAACATGATTGAACTTTACTTTTTTCCCTAAAGAAATTAACTTACAATAAAAACTTCTATAAGGTAAATGATTAGAAAGCAAGAACTAGTAAGCACATAAAACCAAAGAAGTACCTTTAAAAGGCAGTGAGTAAAGACCTACCTTGCAAGGCATGAATCTACTCCACAAAACTGGGAAATACTTGCTAGCTTCTGCTTTAACACTTAGTGCCCCAAGTCACTTTAAAGGTACCTCATTCCTATTAGCTCAAATTAGTAAGAAGCTTGTTCATACAATGAAGCTGTAGTTTGCTTTTCATATCATCCGCTTATCAAGAGCAATGACATATTGAAATACAAATAAATGGCTTATAAAAATTAACTCTTTTTTGCCAACTTTATATATTTTTGGGTAAAGATGAAATACTTACTTCATGACCAAAAATGACAGGGCAAAGTGAGCTGAAAAACAGAATACGACTTATAAATTCTTATTTATGCTTCATCAATCCATTAGAAGATCTGCTTTATAACTTGCTTCACTTGCTTTTATTTAGCATCAAAAAAGGGAAAAGGCAAACATAAAATTTAAATCCCTCAAACAACTCAAGACATTTTACTCTGACAGCTTCTCGAAATTCTGGTTAATTCATAAAGGGAAGAATGCTTTAAAAATTGTGGCTGTGTAAGGGAGACAATACTTGTAAAGCATTTTACTTTTTCGAAAGAGTGAGCAACAGCAGGGGAAGGGAGGGACAGAGAAAATCTCAAGCAGGTTCCACACCAAACATGGGCTCAATCTCAGGACACTGAGATTATGACCTGAGCCCAAATCAAGAGTCAGATGCTTAACCATTAGGCTACGCAGGTGCCCCTGTGCAAAGCATTTAAAAGTTCTACTGTGGATCTATCACCAGCCTTTAAAAGACCTCATAATCACAGTCTTCTACTTTAGGCACCATACATGGATTACCACCCCTTCTCACTCTCCCATTCCCTTACCAGTATTCCTGGGGATTACCTCCCAAATAAATGCTTACCCAAATTGTTGCTTCTGAAGAAACCTAAACTAAAACAACCTTCCACTGTCTTCTCCATTCTCCTTTCATGGTCCTCCACTTGTTAATCTAGCAAAGGTGGACAAACTTTTTCTTAAAAGGCCAGAACGATATCTTTTCAGTTTTACTGTCTGGGTCACAGCTACTTAACTTGTACGAAAGTAGTTACACATCGATGAATGGATGGCACTGTGTTCAAATAAAATTTTATTTATAAAACCAGGCAGCCTGCCTAATTTGCCATGCCCTCCAAGATTAACAAATGGACAACCATGAAAATTCTAGTTTTAATGCTGAAATCCCAAATATAGAATTAAAGGGTAAAAACAACCTGTGGGAAAATCTTTCTAGTATGGCAGAAGGATCACTGCAAAGGTCTTTCTTATTCAAAATGGGTAAGAGGGACCAATCAAAGAGGTGTTTTGATCTTCAGCCAGGTGGATCCTCCCCACCTGGCTCCTCTCCCTCACCACAATGTCCATGCTCCACAGATCACACCCTTACTCTAGCTCAGAGCACCCCTTCTCCCAGGGTATGTATGGATGGCTGTCTATTCAGAGAAGTCTCTGAGGGTTTAAGGACAAAGACCCCCTGAGGAACTCTATACTTTTCTCAGCTGACTAACTTATTAAAGAAAGAAACGGTCAAATTCTCTTAGTGTCCTAAGCCCAAGTAAGGAAAACACAACGGGGTTATGTGTTCTAACACAACGCATTTCAAAACCTGTTCTTTACTAATGTTAGGTACATCTGTTTTTCAGTCTCTCTTGTTTTCCTATTTCTTCAAAATCATCCAAAAAATTGTTTAAAAGCTTTTAAAGTAACAGCATGCTGTGTTAACTGTGTTAAGTATGTTATAAAATCTCATGTAATCCTTGGAACAACCTGAGGCAGGAATTATTTCTATTTTAAGATGAGAAAAATGAAGGAGGTAATAAGTAACATGTTTCCAACCACACTGGAAGTAAGTGCTTGAAGTGGGATTTTAATTTAGATTTAACTAAAATTAAAAAAAGAAAAAAAAAGCTCTTAACCACTAAAGCAAAGGTTGCCTCAATTTGCATCTTTTTATAAAAGAATATTACGAATATTTACTGAATATAAGTGACTTCTTATGGGCCATAAAAAAAATGGGCAGTGGGCTGGCTTTGACCTATGAACTGAAATTTGCAACCATTTTGACTAGTTTTTTTTACTTGTAGCCAAGAGCACCCCTATGGGGTACATAACATAACAAAACCTCAGATAATCTCATACATACTTGACAATGAGTTTAAACAGGTTTGCTTCAGCTTGAATCTCTTGGATGGCATAAAGGTCTTTAAGTGAGAACTCCATCAACACTCCATGCTTACACCCATCCTCAGAAGTCTTTGTTTTCTGTCCTTTGCTATTACTAACAGAATTTGCTTCAATGTACAACAGGAACATGCATTTGTCATTCTTATTTCGAGAACCTGTAAATTTCAAAGTATGAAATACAATAATTGGTATTTTCATTTTCTCTACAAAGAAACAGAATGAAAAAAAAAAGGTACACTAAGCTACAAATAAACCTTTATTTTAAAGGAAAAGTTTCACCCATGTAAGAAATAAGGAATTCCTTGTATTAGTGGAGATTCAAAGGTATCTTCAAAAAAGATGCTGGCAAATTTTTAAGAAACAATCAAAATGAGAAAAGATTTATATAATACCTTCTTCAGCATTTGAGACTTTGACAACTCCAGTAATGGTCACTGTGTCTCCTGGGACACAGCTATCCACAAGATCGTGAACAAGTTCACACTCTATTGTTCGTGGAATCCGACCTGCTTCTCGCTGATCATCAGACATCAGCTCCTGGATTCTAAAAATTTAAACAATTTTCAATGAGTATAGATACTGACTTTAATTTTTTCAACATGTCATCTATTCACACCCACAAGGTACCAAGCTAGATAAAGAGCAGATTAGTTGGGGGGGGCGGGGAAGCTCAACGGTGTATCTAATATTACTTCAGCAGTTTCCTATTAAGGATGGCAGGATAAGCATATACACTTGTCTACCCTCTCTCCAAAATGTCCACCAAAATGGCAGTTACTACATAGGTAAAGAGAAGTTTTAGGGTGTGCAGAGGTGTTACCAATAAACAAGACCTCCTGACATTTTAGAACACAGCAAGTGGGAAAGTATAGATAAGTAAAACAAAGTCCAAAATACACACAGGAAAAAGTTACAAGGATCTAAGAGAAGTGGGAGCCTCTAGGTTGGAGTTGGCAGGAATGGAGAGTAGGGAATTCTTGTTTCTTACATAGGTGAAACATCCTTTCAGTGGCTGGCTAAAAGGAAATAGGATAATTAACTGAAAGACAAGTAACAGAATAGCTGTTCAGAATTCTTTGGTAGGTGGGTAGGTAAGCAAAGAATGAGAGCATTCCAGCAAACCAGGCTTTCCTGTTTAACAAAACCCAGAGCACTGTTCTAGAGTAATGGATTCATCTATTGTGAGGGGAGTAACAGCATCTAATGAGGGCATCACAGCTCCAGAACAAAGCCTCCTCATTCTGGCATCTGAGAAACCCAACTCTGATTCAAAAACATATTCACGGAGTAAAATTTGATAGTCAAAACTCCTAACTTCTTACCAGGAGGCATGCCTCATGAGGAAAAACTCCTACTTATAATATAGCAAAAGAAATCTAGCCTACTTAACCCCCAAAATTTCTCATTGCTCATCAGACATTTCAGGATGAAAGGGCAATAATTCAGGGAAAAGAAGAACATTAGAAACAAACGAAAAGCTGCCTAAGAGTTTCTGAGAAAATCTACCATTATAAAACAATAAGTGGCTATAAAAAGGGAACTATGAGAAAACAAGTGTGAGATCAGGAAAATTAAAAATATGTATATTGGGTTCCTGGGTGGCTCAATGGATTAAAGCCTCTGCCTTCGGCTCAGGTCATGGTCCCAGGGTCCTGGGATCGAGCCCCACATCGGGCTCTCTGCTTAGCGGGAGCCTGCTTCCTCCTCTCTCTGACTGCCTCTCTGCCTTCTTGTGATCTGTGTGTGTCAAATAAATAAACAAAATCTTTTAAAAATATTTGTATATAAAAATCAAATATTTATAGGAAACAAACAAAAAAGCCAAAGAAATCTAGAAAATGGCACAGAGAAAGCAAAGGGTGAAAAAAGTTTAAAAGACAGATGAAAAGTCCAATCAATATATCTGATAGGAAGCTCAAAGACAGAAAACAGATGTTCTAGAGCCCAAGACAACTCCAGAAGAACTGATCACTGTCCAGCAGGATGAAGACTCTCATTACTTCAGAACACCACAGACAGAAATCTGATTTCAAAAGGTGGGAAAAGCGCTAAACAACACAGTCCAAATATGAAGCACACCAAAATAAGGAAGAATGCAAGAGAGTAGAAAGAGAACTTCCTTTGATTTTGACACATGGATCATTTATTTTAAGGGAAAAAACAAAACAACACAATAACATATATTACATTTCCTTTTCTTGGCATTTGACCGCCTTCCTTGTTTCTTTGTTAAACAAAGATGATCATAAAAATATAAATGCTCTTCTTTTTGTTAGATATGACCTATAGATTAAACAAGGAAGACAGTTATGATTGGAATAGAGAAGTAAACCTTGACAATGTAAAATTAACATCATGCTGAAAGAAGTCTAGCAGTAGAAGGGGGAGTAGTAAAGGCACGTGCATTACCTCTAATATCCTTGGTTCAGAGAGTGAGTGAGTAAAGAGAGGGAAGCCATGAAAAGATGTCACCTAAAGTTATGTATAACACAATAAGCAGTTGTGGGAACTGTGGTCTACTACACTGATTTTTGAAAAATATTTACAGGCATTACCTTAAAACTTTTTTTTTTTTTTTTGCCACACTCACATTCCAATTTAATTATATAGCAATTATATAGCATGAGGTCAGGGGCTTAGGGCCTCTCATCCACCTTTTCACCAACTGAATTAGCATCTCCCCCAGCAAGTGCCGCTTGGCCCCTAACCCCTGGGGATGGCCACCTGGAGTCCATCTGCTGAAACCAGTGGCACATGTATTTTCTCATTCCACAGAGCCATCCTGATGGCTTCCACAGGACTTCATAAAATCTTCTGGGTCAATGGATTTTTGTTGGCATATGATGGGAACCAACGCTTTAAACCAACCATGGCTTTGAAAGCCCAATAGTTACCAGTCCGGCATTTGTGATCTGTTCCCAACCCCCCCTTTTTTTTTTAAATTTTAATTCCAGAATAACATACATTGTCATATTAGTTTCAGGTGTACAACATAGTGATGCAACCATTCCATACGTGACTCAGTGCTCATCTCGATGAGCCCTATTTTCACCCATCCCATTCACCTCCACTCTGGTAACCATCTGTTTGTTCCCTATAGTTAGGACTTTTTTTTGGTTTGTCTCTTTTTCTCTTTGATCATTCGTTTTGTTTCTTAAATTCCACATATGAGTGAAATCATATGGTATTTGTCTTTCCCTGACTGACTTATTTCACTTAGCATTATACTCTCTCAATCCTCCATGTTATTGCAAAAATCACATTCATTTTTATGGCTGAGTAACATTCCATTATATTTATACACACACACAGACACCACATCTTTATCCATTCATCTATCAATGGACACAGGCCACTACCAATTATTTTTAATTCTCTAACTTACTTCACAATGGCAGTGAGCTGAATTATAACTCCCAAAAGATATGTCTGGAAAGTTTCTGTTCAACAATCAACTGATAGCCTTATGAGGTTTCCCTCTGTATGTAAATGTTTTCGTTCTTTTCTCTCACAGCTTTTAAAACTCTCTTTATCACTTCTTTTTTTTTTTTTTTTAACCATTTTAACTACTGTGTGTCTTGGACCTCCTTAATTTGATTTTTTTTAGTTCATTCTGTGCTTCCTATTTCTTTCCTTCCCCAGATTTGGTAAGTTTTGGGTTCCTATTTCTTCAAGTAATTTTCTGACCCCTTTATCTCTCTTCTTCTTCTGGGATCCCTATAGTAAATGTTACTATGCTTGATGGTGTAACTGAATTCCGTAAGTCTATTCTCATTTTTTATTATTTTTCCTCTCTACTGTTCAGCATGCTTTTCATTACTGTCCTCCGACCTGTTCTGCTAGTCTACTATTTATTCCCACTAGTGTATTTTTAATTTCAGTTATTGAGTTTTTCATCTCTGATTTAGTCTTTTCTATGTTTTCTCTTTGCTGAGGGTCTCACTGAGATCCTCCACCCTTTTCTCTAGTACAAGTATCTTTATGACCATTACTTTAAACTCTCTATCAGGCATATTTATCTCCATTTCATTTAGGTCTCTTGCTGTGATTTTCTCCTGTTTTTTCACTTGGGACATAGTCCTCTGCTTCCTTATTTTGACTGACTCTGCTTCTGTGTTAGAAAAATCAGCTATGTCTCCCACTCTTGAAAGTAGTGGCTTTACGAAGAAGGGGTCCTATAATGCCCTGCAGTGCAATGGCTCCTGTTCTTAAGAACATGGCCCTTCAGGGGTATCTCCTGTGTGTGTTCCATGTGCCCTATTATGGCTGAGACACATTTTATCTTCAGTCCAGCAGTCTATAATGGTTCTCTTTGCCTCTTGTGGGCAGGGTTTGGTCCCTGTGTTGTTAGTGGGCCAGCCTGGGCCACCCCAGGCTTGAGTTGACTGAGGCCAGGTGTTTGCCAGAGCTGCAGGAACACCAAACTGCAGGGTGCTCTCCCTGTATTATCCCCTGAGAAGCTTCTCTTGGTGGGCAGGGCCTACAGTCAGACCAGATGTCTGTTCCAGCCCACTGCTGGGGACACAGCTGGATTGGTATGAATGGTTATCTTCCCCTCTCCCCGGGGTAGGAGTCACTTTGGAGTGCTACTGGCTCTTGTCAGGGCTGCTTGCTCACTGCCACACTGTGGTGCCACTCTGGATGCTCTCCTGCAGGCGAGTGCAGGGAGTTATGTGCACAGTGCCAGCAAGGTCCACACCAGCTGGCTGCACGAGGGGAGCTGTAGTCACTGGGAAAACTCCTACTCTACTTGGAGGGGCTGAGTCCACATAAAAGTATAGGGGTGGAGTGTGCCATTAGCAAGCTAGGTGGAAGGTGGAGAGTACTGCACTGTCCTGGTTCCCATAGGTGTCTCTGTATCTAGGCTGGGGATCGGGGAGGGGAGACAGCACCCACCAGCTCTTTTGTTCTTCGATAAGTCTCCCAAATGCGCCTGCCCCTCCAGTACATGCTCGGAGATTAGTAAACAAATCTCCCTCCTGTATAACAAGGAACTTTTTTTTGAAGCTCCTTTTCGTCTATGTTTTTTTTCAATAATTTAAAAAAATTTTTATTTTTTTAAATTAACATATAATGTATTATTAGCCCCAGGGATAACCAGGAATTTTTTAAACTGCTACTTCTATGCTGCATCTTAGCAGGGCTGTTTGTTGTGCTGTCTGTTTAAAGGCAGGGATTCCGCTTCCTCTCACCATACAGCTCTCTCAGAGCTGAGCCACTGATTTTTCAAGTTCAGGTGTTAAGCCCAGCTGATTGTAAGAACTCACAAAATGAAGCCCCTCTGGTTTTCAAAACCAAAGGTTATGGGTGTTTGCCTTCCCCATGCAATTTCCCTGTGCCTGGATGCCTGCTGTGGAGGTCTGCTTCTCTCCCCTCCCTACAACTGCTGCTGAGTCTCTCCCCCACAGGAGAGAGACTCCTGACCATCTCTTCACTCTTTCTACCCTCTTGTGTGCTCTTCTCTATATTTAGCTGTGGAGAGTCTCTTCTGCCAGTCTTCAGGTTGCTTTTGGGGTTATTTACACTGATGTTGGTGTTACCTACTTGTATCCATGAGACCAAGTGAGCTTAGGATCCTCCTACTCTGCCATCTTCCCCAGAAGTCTTTAAAACTTCTTTAAATAATGAATGTAAGTAAAAACCCTGAATGTTCAAATAACAACTTTGGAATACATTCATTATATGTCTGTATTAACCTCCCAATTTAGACTCTTCTTACTAAAACAGATAAACAGAAAGAAAAATTAACAATTACTCTAATCTCATTTCCGAGAGTATCTTCTCAACATATTTTTTTATTTCTTGCCAGTTTTATCACTAAAAACACTGTACACGTTTTTAATGTCATTTCAAAATATTCTCCTGCAACATCATATTTAATAGCTACACAATACTCTTGTACCATCCTACTTAAAACACCTTCTTCAGAAGCTTAGGCTGTTCCCTATTTAAACACACACACACACACACACACACTGAAAACATATACTTTCAGCAACTATTTCTTCACATACTGTGACTGTTTTCACCAGGTAAACCTTTAGAACTGGGACTGCTTCAAATGCAAAGTTTCACTTTGATGCATTCAAATATTTCAATGCACTAGCTGAGAAACAATAATTCTTTATGACCATTCCAAACTAAGCCTCAGAAAAAAAAGAAATTGAATTTACTCTAAGTGCAGGAAGACCTTTCACCTAGGGTATGTAGTCATTTAATATATATATACATTAGTAGAATAAAACCATAATTTAAGCTAATACTATACTAACAAAGTGTTACTATAACTCAATCAAAATGAACTTTAGCAATACTTTACACTTAAAGATTCAAGAAAAGGGGTGCCTGGGTGGGTCAGTTGGTTAGGCATCTGCTCTCAACTCAGGCAATGATCCCGGAGACCCAGTATTGAGCCCAGCATCGGGCTCCCCACTCAGCGGGAAATACGCTTCTCCCTCTGCCTTCACCCTGCTAATGCTCTCTCTCAAATAAATAAATAAATAAAATATTTTAAAAAGAAAATGATTTAAAGATTCCAGAAAAGGATTTAAATAGCCTCCATTTTTCTTTAAAGTTTATTTTACAAGGTGGGGAGAGACCAAGGGAACTAGGAGAGAGAGAATCTCTAACAGACTTCCCAGTGAGTGTGGAACCTGACTCAGGGCTCATTCTCATGACCCTGAGATCATGACCTGAGCCCAAACCAGCTTAACCAACTGTGCCATTATGCACCCCTACATGGCCTCCCTTTCTAAATCTAATATCAAGAGATCATTCAAATCCAATTAAAATACTTAAGCCTATTTTCTTGTCTGCTATTTTTACCAAAAAGCAACAAAATTTTGTTCAAATAAATGAATTACCATGGACCTTCTATGCACCTATCCTATTGTGAGCCACAGCTCCTTTGAGGCCCTCATCACTCCCTTCAGTGGTGAAAGCCCTACAGTCTTTGCAGACCCCTGTGAACTAAAAGGGCACAAATCACGCTCAAGAATCTTAAACATAGCCCTAAAAAAGAATGAAATCTTTCCATTTGCAACAACATGGATGGAACTATCTGGTATAATGCTAAGTGAGATAAGTCATTCAGAGAAAGACAAATACCATACGATTTCACTCAAATGTGGAATTTTAGAAACAAAACAAACAAAGGGAAAAAAAGAGAGAAACAAACCAAGAAACAGACTTTTAAATATAGAGACAAACTCTTGATTACCAGAGGGGACATGGGTGGGAGATGGGTGAAACAGGTGAAGAGGATTAAGAATACATTTACTGTGATGAGCACTGAGCATCACTATAATCGTACATCTGAAACTAAATATAACTGTTGTCTACGCTGGAACTAAAATTTTTTAAAATAAAATGTAAAAAAAAATTCTCAAACATTTCTTCTTTTATAAAATGGAGAATTTGTGAAGATCTCAGCATACTGTAGAATTACATATGTTGGTGTTAGTTTTTACAGAACAGAAAGAGGTGAAGGGAAGTAGGACGGGGCTTTATAGCAATCCATCTCACTTTTTCTGTAGGTTCTTAGTATTTTTAAGACCATCACCTGTTAAAACAAACAAACAAACAAACAAACAAACAAAAAACCATCACCTGTTTTAGCTAGGTTTCTTGGTAGCACTCGGACTTCAAAACTACCTATTATCAGGGTGCCTGGGTGGTTCAGTGGGTTAAAGCCTCTGCCTTCAGCTCGGGTCACGATCCCAGGAATCTGGGATCGAGCCGCACATTGCGCTCTCTGCTCAGCAGGAAGCCTGCTTCCCTTCCTCTCTGTCTCTCTGCCTGCCTTTCTGCCTACTTGTAATCTGTCTCTCTGTCAAATAAATAAAATCTTAAAAACAAAACCAAAAACTACCCATTATTTCATATTCAGGGATGAGTTATGGGACTATAGCCAAATAAAATGGAATAAATTATTGGGTTAAAAATAGACACACACACACATCTATATGATCTGCAAAAAATAGCTTAAAAAAAACCCAAACCTATAGTAAAATGCCTCACATAGTGAGAACATGAAATAAAACACATCCCCGTTTCTAAGGGATTCTTTATTTTAAAACTTCTAAACAACATTTCTATCACAGAATGGAAATAAAATCATACAACTTTGTTGGTATATATCCAGTTCAATGAATCACGTAAGTGAGAAATAAATTGAACTATCCCTCAATAGTAAAAGGACATGACACTTGTACTTAAAATCTTTTTTGGAATCTAATATAGAACAAATTTCAAATAAAGGCATTAATTTCAACATATAAATCCTTAACCAAATAAATCCTTTATTATATACTTTATCATTGTCTATAGATAAGACTCACTGTATAATACAGGAATATTCTAGATTACTTGGCAGTATGAGAGATCTAAAACCTGTGTCTTATTTAGTCTGATTACTTACTTGATTGACTGCCAGTCCATCGTAACCGTAAGAGGTGAGCTACGGAGAGCAGTGAATGACCTCCCTCGACATGTGGGCACAGGACACTGCAACAAGATTCATTCACATCCAGATTTTGATAAACTACAATTACATCTCAGGAAAATGCATATTAAAATGCTTCATTTAATATTGTTTTAAGTTGGTCCCAGAAGGGTGTTATAATAATATGCACTACAAGCTTAATGACTTTCTATATCCACCTGCACCAATTCTGTATTGTAAGCTTTCGAAGCATTTTTTCAGCTGGTCCCTCTTGATCACTGCTCTTACTCTTCCAGCTGTGGGTGTGCAAGGCTCCTCACAAGCCTCTCATACTGAGCACATATTCCTTCCTTTGTGTGCAGTCTCCTGATCCTTGAATGCCCTCTCGCATCCAGTCCCACATATCTAGCCCAATCCTCACCTTTTCCAAAGTCTTCCTGGGTCTCCTTTAATCCCTAGCTCTCCTATCTCACTTCCTTTTGCACTGTTTGTATAATATTTACTGCACACAGAGACAATCCTCAAAAAGCAAGTGAATTGTGTTCAAGATTTTAAAAGTCACTTGTTTGCTATTTGGACCTCAAGATGCATTTACAAATTCAGAGATTGTGGTTGACTGTATTTTCCAAATATGGTTGCAACAGTATCTCCCCATGAGCCTTTCTAGAACTCCCACTCCCCCATCAAGAAATGGAGTCTAGGGCGCCTGGGTGGCTCAGTGGGTTAAGCCGCTGCCTTCGGCTCAGGTCACGATCTCAGGGTCCTCGGATCGAGTCCCGCATGGGGCTCTCTGCTCAGCAGGGAGCCTGCTTTTCTCTCTCTCTCTCTCTCTCTGCCTCTCCATTTACTTGTGATCTCTGTCAAAAAAATAAAATCTTAAAAAAAAAAAAAAAGAAAGAAATGGAGTCTAATTTCCCTCTTCTGGGATCTGGACAGGCTTATGACTCACTTTGTAACCAACAGAAGTGATGTCACCTGATTTCTGAGGCTAGGTCAAAAGAGGCAAAGACATTTTTTCATGAGAGCTGGACCCATTTCTTGAAGCTCTCAGCAGTCATATGAGCAGACTAAGTTGCCATACTGTGTTCCAGAAGCCAAAACCAACCCAGAGAGACTCATGGAGAAGACATGCCCAGCTAGCCCCCAGCCTCTTGCTGTTCTGCTTTATCCGCCGTTTGACTACAACACTGTAAGAAACCTAGATGCAGAACTAGCCAGCCAAGCAGTTCTTCCAAACTTCAGACTAACAGAAACCATGAGAAATAATTAAATGACTGTTGTTATTTTAAGCCACTAGGTTTTAGGCTGATTTGTTATACAGTAATAGTGACTAAAACATGGATCACCTAAACAACCATCTTTCTGGTCACTTCAATTCATGGAAGTTTAGACACATGCATAACTCTTTTCACACACTAGTACTCATCTTCCCAGTCAGCATTACTACCCATTATATTGGGAGGCCTGGAAATACCTTGATCAAATACAGTTAACAGAAATTACCCAGTAAGTCAGGATTGAAATTCTGGCCTCTGAACTAAAGGCAGAGCCTAAACCTTAAGCCCAGACAAATAGTAGACGACACTCATTTACCAATACCATTATGCGGAAACAATAGCCAAATCTCACATACCCTATTCTTCCTGTAAGAGAAGAAACCCTTAAAAATTTCAATTTGTGTAAAAATGTAATAAATGTAAAATGTATTAAAGTCCAAGGCTGATAAAGGCAACTCTGGAAAAGAAGAATAGATATGGTAAGTCTCCCTGCCATTTCAAAAGTTTTAATGAGATCAATGTAAATAGGACTGTATAGAGCTGGTATAGGACCAGTGAAATGAAATGCATTCACATGTCTAAGGACAGTGTACCATAGAGGAAACAATACACATCTGTAGGAATACAGGGCTTAATTAATAAATAAATGGTGACAACCGGCTTTTCATTTACAAGAACAAAATTAGATCCTCAGCTTTATGCCATTCCTAAGATTAAATTCCTGATGGACAGAAATCTAAATACAAAAATGAAACTTGGGAATTTGGGTGGCTCAGTTAGTTAAGCATCTGCCTTCGGCTCAGGTCATGATACTGGGATCCCAGGATAGAGCCCCAGGTCAGGGGCTGAGCAGGGAGCCTTCTTCTCCCTCTCCCTCTGCCCCTACCCCTACTCATGTGTGTGCTCTCACTCACTCCCTCTTAAATAAATGGATAAAATCTTTAAAAATAATAATAAAAATAAAAATGAAACTTAAAAATATTAAAAGAAAATATATGTTTACAATGCTCAAGCAAAGAAGGCTTTTTAAGCAAGGCTTTTTAAAACACAAAAGTTATAAGGGAAAAAAATATGATCAATTTAACCACATCAAAATATAAAACTACAGAACAAAAAATACACCACAAGGTTAAAAGATAAAGCAAATACTGCAAGAAGACATCCATAATATATATAATCCATGGTTAGTATCTAGAATTCATAAGGAACTCCCATCAATAGTATAAACAGAAAAATAAGATATTAAACAGAAAATTCAAGAAAGAAGGAAATTCAATGGCCAATAAAGATATGAAAAGATGTTCAACTACAATAGAAATTGGTGTAAATACTACTTATACCAATCAGCCTGCCAAAATCTAAAGAGTCTAACAATACCAAGTGTTGATGAGAATACAGAGAAATGGCAATTGTTTAACACTACCAAGAGGGGTGTAAGCTGGAACCAGCAACTCTGGAAAGTTTTTTGGCAACATCTCATAGTTAACAATAAGTATATCCCACTACTGAGAAAGTCTTCTGCCAAGGAGACATGTGCAAGAATGTCTCTGTATCATCATATAACTGTAAAAAACTGGAAACAATACAAATGTCCACCAGGAGAATGGATAAATAAATAGTGGCTATTCATTCAATGGAATACTCCACAATAGTAAAGATGAAAGAACTAGGTGTGTATTAAGATAGGTAAAGTCCAAAATAACCAAGTGAAAAAAAAATTGGCAGAATGTTACATTCAGTCTATCATTTTTGTAAAAACAAACACAACAAAACAAACCCTCCAGGTATATAGTCAGGTATAAGAATGCAAACTGGAAGAATTCATGCTAATTTCAGAAAAGTGGCTCCTTCTGAGGATGGAAAAAAGCACGTGGAACTGGGGAGTGCAACAAAGAAGAAACTTCAACTCTAATACTTGGTATTTTATGTTTAAAAATTTAAGCTAAAATTACAAAATATTACTATTTGTCAATTCAAAATGGTGGGTATACAAATATTCTCTCCACTTTTCTATGGCTTTAAGATCTATAGTCTAAAAAAAGTTAATAGGGGAGCCTGGGTGGTTCAGTGGGTTAAGCCTCTGCCTTCAGCTCAGGTCATGATCTCAGGGTTTTGAGATCGAGCCCCGCATCGGGCTCTCTGCTCAGCGGGGAGCCTGCTTCCTCCTCTCTCCCTCTTTGCCTGCCTCTCTGCCTACTTGTGATCTCTCTCTCTGTCAAATAAGTAAATAAAATCTTTTTAAAAATAAATAAATAAATAAATAAAGTTAATAAAAAAGGAACACCTCACTTTCACACAGGAGAATAAAGAAAACTTGATGTGTATACCTATTCAAGTCAAAATATAAAAATGTGAATAGAAAGAATACAAATTAACTTCAGGATAATGATTATCGCTGGGCATGGTACAAGCAAGGGTTACAAGAGACACTAATCACCATCAGTAATGCTTTATTTATATCTTTAAAAATATATCTGGAACTGGCAAAATGTAATTTCTGGGTAGTGATTAATGTTTTATTTCTTTATTTTCTATACCCTGAAGTATTTCATAATTTAAAAACTGAAAGTTAAAAATAAAAATAAACTCTGTGTTCAAAAATACTGGAAAATGTTTTCTGTGAACTGATTTGCCTTCTTTGCCAAAATAAATAATTAAGTTAAAGAACATATTACCTTTGTGGGAAGATTATATTTTCCATCTGGAAGAGAAAAACCTTGAACTTCTCCACATGCAGCACAAAGAAAAGCCATCTTGGTGCAAAGAGGCTTTATATTACTGACTCGAACCACTGTCCCTCTCAGAGCAATGTATTTTCCATAGTAATTTGCCCGGACATTCTTGAGCTGTGTCAACGGCTCATAGTTATAGACCCTAGAAACAAAAACAAGAATGTATCTATCTGTGAATTTACAAATGAACCAACAGTGGACATTATCTCAACCTTCACAACTTCCTTTTAGGAGCAACTGGAGTACTCCAACCATATCATCCCTTTACATCAGAAATTTCACAAGAATTAAACCATTCTTAAAGATTAAAAAATGCTAAATCTTCCCTTTTCTTATTCATTGGCTGTTCTCTAAGGGAAAAAGGAAAAAAAAATACCAACAGAAAAATTTTGGCAACAAAAAAGTGACTTTTCAGTTTCTAACTTCTTTTTCAAAAACTGTTAACACAATGTCTTCTATAAATTCTGGAAAAGAAAAAACCCTGGTAATTATCTTGTTCATTTCTTCTAATGAGAATTTAAAATCTTAAAATAAAGATGAATTAAAGAAAAACAAAATGTAATTTGCTCTGTGTCTAACAGAAACAGCAACAAAATATAAACACACCACTTAGTGTATTACATAGAGTATTAAATAGCAGGGACTTGATAAGTATACACCCAAAATCAATGTTTATAAAAATATGAAGATTGGGAAAAACACCTTATTTAGAAAGGAAAAGTTTATTTTTGTCATGATCTCTTAAGAATGCTCAGGGGGTTCATGTGGGTGTTATAACCAATGAGATAGCAAAGAACTCATATCCTTTTTACCAATTTCTTTGGCTTTATAAAACAAGGTTCTCATTCTTAAAAGTCTTAAATGTGAGATTCTAAATACTTCAATACTCGCAAATCCTCACCTTGCATGAATATGTGGCACATTTACTATTGTTTCCCCATCCTTAGACAATCCTTCCTGGGCTTGTAATTCAGCTGCATGCCTTTCAAGGTCCCTTGTTAACACCTAAACAGGACAAGTATTTACTTAAAAGTTGGAAAACAAAACATCCTCTTGAAGCAGAACTCTTCTACAAAAAATACAAAGTTCATGAATATAAATAGTTCAGAGCAGAATATTAACAGAACTCTAACAGCCCTTTAAAACTCTGATACTTAATTATGACTACTTGTTTTATAGTGGATTGTTTTACCCGGGATTTTGTGGTCCCTGGACTGGAAAACTCCAGCATCCCTATCTACTACTTTCTGTCCAAACTAAGCTTAATAGTAAAAGTCGTTACAGTGGGCCCTAAAGCTATTATTACCTCCTGGACAGGCTCTGGTGATAACATTTTTCTATTTCTCCATATTCAGTGATTTATTAAGAGAGAGAAGATAAAGATGACTTTTGAAATACTCAATAACTGCTCCCTTGGCATCAACATTAAATAAGTATTTAATAACCTCCTGTATATAAAGCAGTATGCTGACAATCTGTGAAAATGAGATGCACATACATAGCTCTGATTGTTACAAAGACCATAAAGATTTAGAGACAAAATACTATGCAAATTTTGAAGAAAAGGTCATGAGAAAGGTTTCATGGAGAGACAATAGCATCACACAAATTTTGACATGCAACGTAAGGGGCATTCCATGGTTAAGGGACAGCATGTGTAAGAGATCAGACTATTGAAAGAATCCTGGGAAGAACTCAGCTTAGCTGAATGGTAGTGAGTGAAAGTGGAGGAGGAAGTTGAACTAGATCATGAAAGGCCTTCAATGCCTCAGAGTGGATTTAGATTTCACTTTGCAGAAAAGTCACCAGTTTCCAAAGACAAATCATGTTCTACCAGGTCTAGCAAGTTTAGGAAACATAATGAAGGCTTAAGACTGATGCAGTAAAGGTGGAAAAGAGGTGGATTTAAGAGAAGTTTCAGAAATAGAAATGAAAGAATGTGGTGAATTGGATACAGAGAACAAACGAGAGGACTCTGAAGACAACACCAAGGTTTCTGGTCTCCAGTAGCAGCAGTGTACACATCTTTGTAATAAACTATTCCTTGCACCTGGCTACCATTACTTCCTCTGCACTGTGTGCACTTCTCAGTAACCTTTAAGACCCATTGTAACTGTACCATCTCTACAAAGTCTTCCTCTGAGCTTTCCCCATTCCTCCCCACTCACTGAGGGTCTTATCTCGATCTCTGAATACAGCAAGTACTTTATCCACAGACAATACTTTATCTGTGCCTGTTCTGAGATTTACTACTCTTTACTTTGAAGCATTTATCTCTTTGGCAGCCTAAATACTTTCACATGTGTTCTGTCAACTAGCCTGAGAAAAAGTCAGGCAGACACTGCACATATTATCATTTTCAGTTTATATATGGAGACGCTCAGGGAGAGTAAGTGACTTGCCTCATGTCATAGAACCTAAATCTGAGGTTGCTTTCCAAGTTCGTAACTGATAACACGATCCTTGTCTTATCTTCCCTATGAGACTGCTTCCAAGGAGCTCTTTAATTTCTGTATTATCTTCAATAGACTAAGCTAAATCAAATAAAATAAATGTTATATTTAGATAAGCTGTTGTATACAGAATGAATGGTATCTTGTAGAAAGTGTACTGTTATTGTAAAATCTTCCTTTAAAATTTTGACAGAGTCTGGACAAAAATAAGTCTTTCTTTACCTGATGTATTGCCAGACCCATGCAAGCCAAGGTTTCCTCAGGTGTATCCCTCAACTCATTTGCTATATTTGGTATCAAGTCAGCCATTTCATCGTCTTCTGTCAGTTCTTTAAAATCCACCAAAATACTTCCCTTTCTTTCTATTTCATCCTAGAAAATATTAAGGCATGAAAGCAATGATGGTTTTTAAAAGTTAACTATCGTAACTAAACATTCAATTACACACTTTGAAAAAGCACGTTTATACAGTGGTAACAATGAGTAAGTATAGTAAGCTTTGTACCGCTTAAAGTATTTAAAATATATCAACTTATTTATGTCTTTTTTTTTTTTTTTAAGATTTTGTTTATTTATTTGACAGACAGATTACAAGTAGGCAGAGAGGCAGGCAGAGAGAGAGGAAGGGAAGCAGACTCCCTGCTGAGCAGAGAGCCCAATTTGGGGCTCAATCCCAGGACCCTGGGATCATGACCTGAGCCGAAGACAGAGGCTTCAACCCACTGAGCCACCTAGGCGCCCCTTATTTATGCCTCTTAATAACCCTTGGTGGTATTAATACTATTATGCCCAACTGATACATGAGAAAACCAAGATACAAAGAACATAAGTAATACACTCAAGTCCACACCGCAACTAAGTGGCAGAGCTGGGATCTGGATCAAAGCAGTCTGGCTGCAGCATCTACTCATCACTAGCACCTCAAATACATCGTTCAAGAAAACAACACATAGGGGCCCCTGGGTGGCTCAGTGGGTTAAGGCCTCTGCCTTCAGCCCAGGTCGTGATCCCAGGGTCCTGGGATCGAGCCCCACATCGGGCTCTCTGCTCAATGCAGAGCCTGCTTCTCTCTCTTTCTCTCTGCCTGCCTCTCTGCCTACTTGTGTTCTCTGTCAAATAAATAAATAAAATCTTTAAAAAAAAAAAAAGAAAAGAAAACAACACATAAATGTGGACTAGTAGCTTTGCAGTACAGGAATCTTACCTTATCATATAGATCAATACGCTTTGTGAAAAAATGTTCAAATGCTTGAATCTTCTTAATCAAAGGAGAGCTACTGCTGTAAACTAATCCAACAAAATGGCATTAGCACTAATAATCACATGTGTACAGATATATTTTTCATGAGATGGAAGAAACGTGGATACATGCCAAAGGACTTTTCCCAATTACTTTGCATTCTGATAACATTTACGTAGGAATATAGATAAGTACTGAGTGAATAGTTAAGATTCTAAAACAAATTTAGGTCTGCATAATCTTAAACGCAGATAGGAAGTGACTCTCTCTAAAAACACCAACATCTGGGAACCTTTGTACTGAACCTTTGACACTTAATAGGACCTAGTAGTTCAAACAGCTTACATAATAAAGCTTAAAATTAAAATTATAACAATTATAACAAATTATTTTATAATTATATATATTAATATATATAATTATAACAAAGCCAAAGCTAGACACATGATTAATAAATTCTTATTCAGAAACAGAGATAAAGACAGGAAGTCTTTACAAAGTAAATTCTACTAGTCCAAACTGCCACATCCTAAAATCAGGGGAGAAAGATCACTACACTTCACTCTGTTCCTAAAACCTTTACAGGGTAAAGTTCTAGAACATTTTCAAATTGGTCTTCCACAGAGAAATAATACTGTGAAGCAGTTTGTAAGTACAGATGATTAAGCCTAAGGCATCCCCTGAACTCATCTTTAGGACCAGTCTAAAGATCACTTCTAGTGTTCTGGGCTAACTGCTAGGCACATATTGCAGGTGCTGGTAGCAAATGCATCCTAAAGCAACAAAAAACAGACTACTTATGAAACACATGTGTGTATATATTAGGGGAAAAAAAAAAACCAACTCTCAATACAGAAAACATTTGTGAAGTGCTTTATTCATTCACCAAATGAATACTGAATGCTTGCTATGGGCCAAGATCCTTGCCTTAAAGAAGTACACAATCTAGTGGGAAAATAACCTACAGATATATATGACCATGTAACCCATAACTAATAAAAGATATAACATAGAAACTCTAAGAATGCAGAAAAGGCTAGTCTCCAAACCAAAAAAACAGGTATATGATGTTAGCTGATGTTCTTGATTATTAAAAGGGAGATCCCTTAAGTGTGTTTCTACACAAACCACTGTTGATGGTCTCTCCATTCCAAGTCCGCTGTTCTATTTTCTGCTCTGTGATGCTATGATCGAGATCTGCACAGTGCATTTCCCAGATTTCCTCTAGGTTCTGCCAACTGAAGGCACTTTAAAGACTGGAAGGTGGCAACAAAAAAGGATTCTATTTTTGTTTCTAATTCTTTTCAGCATCTCTCCAGCTGCAGAAAATAGCTGTAGCTCCAGCCTCCAGCTCTGCACATCAGCCATGTAGTCCTCTCACCAGAGCTACCAGCCACAAGCAGCTTCATTCACTGCAGGGGTCTGAGCACAGGTGTGAAGGGTAACCTTCAGAGGTCCAAGTACAGCTTTGTAGGGTGCCCTCAGAGGCTGAAGTAACAGCCCTTCCTTTGAATTCCTACGTCGTGGCAACCTCATAACTTCTTACCTTTTATACCCTCAGCCATAAGGATGGTTGCTGCTTCCAGAAGCTACTATTATCTGGGGGCTTACCTCAATGTTCCCCTTTTGCTCTTTTAGACTTCCATCTGTATATTCAATTCCCTGTATTATATCCTCTTTTTGAAATACTTAGAGTGGTTTCTGCTTTCCTCATATAAAACCTAAAAATATTCTTGAAATAAACATGATTTGTTTGGGTGAACTAAAATGAAAGAAGGTGGTACCTATCAGTAAGCTAAATGAATTATAATAATATGAGCTGTCCAAAGACAAGTTATGAAAATAGAACTTATGGTACTTTTTGCACTTTTAACTCTACCTTCAGAGAAATAAAGCTTCCAGCCTTTATATGGTATTAATTGGTCCAATGTTGATTGCAGTAGCAAAGACTGTGGGGTTTGTTCTGAAAAACAAACAAACAAAAAACCCTCAGAATACTATGTTAGCAGAAATAGCATATGTGCTGTCGAAGCAAGTGCTATGTCAGTAGAAATATACTACATTTTTTCCAATTTGCTTCTCCTTCCAGCAACGAAAAGCTGACAAAATATATAGTAGTTACAGGTTAAGTTACACGTTTCAGTAAAAATATTTTATCTTAACATTTAAATGCTACTTTAGTGAATAACATCAAATAAGACTGAAATTTAAGTTAAACTACTTTGTAGGACAGGCATAGTTTCCCTCATGAGGGGAAAAAAAAGTTGAACAATATTTGACCTCCCCTACCAGGAGTATGTTTTCTTGTGGTTTTATTCAGGTCAGGTCTACGTTCTCTCTCTCTCCATTTTCCTGTGAAACTCCCACCACCTCTTCCTCTTTTCCAGCTTTGAAATCTTCCTTGTCCAAATCCTCTGCCTCTATAGTCTCCATTCATATTTTCTAAGATTAAGAAAAAAATCTTCAATTCCTTTATTTCAAAATAACAGTGAAACAGTGCTCAAAATGTATTAGCATAGTAAATAAGAGAAAATTAATGTATTCTAAAACTTAAAAAAAAAAAAAGATTTTATTTATTTATTTGACAGGCAGAGATCACAAGCAGGCTGAGAGGCAGGCAGAGAGAGAGAAAAAGAGAGAGGGGGAAGCAGGCTCCCCTCCGAGAAGAGCGCCGGACGTGGTGGTCAATCCCAGGACCCTAAGATCATGACTTGAGCAGAAGGCAGAGGCTCAACCCACTGAGCAACCCATGTGCCCCGAAAATTAATGTATTCTAGTTTGAGATTAGCAAACAGGCCTGCAACAGTGTACACTATGATAATATGAGATGTAGCTTCAAACACTCTGCAGATATCCTTCTAATTCCCATCTCTCTCTTTTTTTCCTTATTTATTTATTTATTTGACAGACGGAGATCAAAAGTAGGCAGAGAGGCAGGCAGAGAGAGAGAGAGGAGGAAGCAGGCTCCCTACTGAGCAGAGAGCCCGATGCGGGGCTCTATCCCAGGACCCTGAGACCATGACCTGAGCCAAAGGCAGAGGCTTCACCCACTGAGCCACCCAGGCGCCCCTTTTTCCTTCTTTTTAATTCCAATTAGTTAACATGCAGTGTGATATGTTTCAGACGTACCACACAGTGATTCAACACTTCCATACAGGCCTGGTGCTCACCACAAGTGTACTCCTTAATCCCATTATCACCTATTTCACCTATCTCCTGACCCACATTCCTCAGGTAACCATCAGTTTGTTCTCTCCAGTTACTATGAGTCTGTTTCTTGGTTTGTCTCTCCCCCCCATCTTCGCTCATTTGTTTCTAATTACACATATGAATGAAATGATATTTGTCTTTCTCTGACTTACTTTGCTTAGCATTATACTAACTCTATTCATGTCATTGCACATGGCCCCATCTCTTTTTAAGGTATATCTATGATGCTTCACCAAGTATACTGAATGTTCATAGAATAAAAACAAAGTACTGTACCTGTTTGCAAGGAGTGCCTATTATACAAGTGAAAATAACACAATAACTCTGAGATGACTTGTTTATAGTGTTTTAGACTTATAAAAGAGCAGCACTGGCTGAACATATCCTGACCTGTGACACTAGGAATACATCACCATCACAGCCCCTTATACATAGTCAATCCTGCATGCCGTATCCACTTTTATCAGAGATACAAGGATATTCTTACATAGGCAACTAATGTAGACCTTTCTGGAGAAGCATAGGAGTGGGACATGGTACACACACATTTCAATCTTTCCTCTCTGTAGGGGTGAAATGGGAAAGAAGTTAATTTTCTGGACCTTAACTTCTTAAAAAGACAACATAAGAAAGATCATTTCTAGGTGAATATTGACTAGACAAATTTAGTTTTTAGATAAATTTGCTGAAATGCAATAGTTTTTTTGACAGATACATCTGTATCTGTCAATATGATCCTTTTCATTTTGCTAATTATCTCTTCACATTTTGTTTTGTACACAGCAAGATACTTTTTTTTTTTTTTAACTCAAAGATAGTTCTGGCTAAGTATCAAAAATTCAAAATGTAAGTGACCTATAAAATGGGTTTTGAAATAACTCCTATGGGTGGAGCACAGGGCAAATTTAGGGCCGTAAGATGATTCTGTATGATCCTTTAGTGGTGGATATACAATATTATGCATTTGTTAAAGCCATGGAATTGCACTACAGAAAGAGAGAACCCTAACATAAACTCTGGACTTTAGCTAGTAATAATGCACCAATATTGGTCCATTAATTGCAGCAAATATAGCACACTACTGCAGGGTGTTAACAAGGGGAACCTGGGCTGAGGGGAGAGAAGAGAAAATTATAAGGAACTTTCTGCAACTTGTGCCATTATTTCTGTAAACAAAAACTGTTCTAAAAAATAAAACCTATTTTTAAAAACAGTTCCTAGGGGCACCTGGGTGGCTCAGTGGGTTAAAGCCTCTGCTTTCCGCTCAGGTCATGATCCCAGGGTCCTGGGATCGAGCCCGGCATCGGGCTCTCTGCTCAGCAGGGAGCCTGCTTCCCTTCCTCTCTCTCTCTGCCTGCCTCTCTGTCTACTTGTAATCTCTGTCTGTCAAATAAATTAAAAATAAAAATAAAAATAAAAACAGTTCCTATCCCAAGGACTTAAAAAAGAAAGAAAGAAATATAAAGAAAGAAAGAAAGAAATATATCCGAACACTGGGGTGCAATTCTTCACAAAGGACTGTATCCAATCTGTCTGGCGGGATTTAATTGATAAATAAGTTAATACCCAAACAGTTCACGATGTTGGGACAAGACAAAACTGAAAATCGTCCAGACCATATGGCAAGTTAGGAAACTGAAGCCCCCCAAACTGATCAAGGTTCAAGTTGTCTGGTGGCAGTAGTGAGCTTCAAACTCCGTCTTCACACACGCAAGACGAAGCGCCCCATCGAGAACGCTCCATACCGTATCTTCCCCAAATGAGAACAGAGTGAGCACAACTAGTAAAAATCCCAACACAAACCAAGAAATACGACTGCAGAGCTGAGTAAAGGAGCCACCCGGCGTCTGCTGTGCTTCGTTAAATATCCTACTTCATTTAGCTCTCCTCACGCTGTTCTTACTTGCAAAGAATAGAGGTCCCAGAGCTCTCTCGGTTTTCAGCTGGGCAGGGCCCTGGGTGGCAGCTGGTGCGCCCCGCCTGGCTCTCCCCTCGTTCCGGAGAAGGGTGGGGGGAGACAGACGGGGACACGAAGAGTCTGAGGTCTGAGCTCCTCAGGTGACTTCTGGCGAAGTCCCGTGGGTCGCAGTCCTCCTAACGTCCTCGCGCAGGGGCCGAGTCTCATCTGTTGGAGCAGCTCGGGGACCTGTTTCCCCCTACACCTCAGAGGCTCGCGGGGAGATGTTTAGCTACTCAACCTGAACTCGTCGGCTTCCAAATTCTTTTTTGGCGCGTCTGTGACGCAACTTCCGTCCAAGGAGCGGCGAGACGAGAGGGGCGGAACAGAGTGCAACCAATGAAGGAGTTCGGCCAGGCGGAAGCCGTGTTGCTGCCGGAAGCCGCCCGGAGGTTCCGACCGGAAAGCGGAAGCGGCGCGCAGCACGTGGGGGCGGTGCCGGTCGGCGGGTTCTGCGTCCACTCGGCTTGTGGTAGTGAGGCTGGCCGCGGCTACAGCCGAGCACTAGGGGCGGGGCGCTGGGGGCCGGAGAGTCGCTGCAGAACCCGGAGACCGGCTAAGCTCCATGGAGGGCTCAGGAGAACTGCCGGACCCACAGCCACCGCATCCCGGGGACCACCGCATCCGCGACGGCGACTTCGTGGTGCTGAAACGGGAAGATGTGTTCAAAGCAGTGCAAGTCCAGCGGAGAAAGTAAGTCAGGTCCCTGGCCTTAGGGCTCCCCATCCCCATTTTCTCGTTACTCCTTCCCTCAGGTCTTGCCACAGAGCCCTCTTCCACCAGAGTCCCATTCTTGATTCTGTAGATCCCCAACCTCC
The DNA here is from genome assembly GCF_022355385.1 of Mustela nigripes. NCBI lineage: Eukaryota > Metazoa > Chordata > Mammalia > Carnivora > Mustelidae > Mustela > Mustela nigripes. Next base: position 2,510,588 of record NW_026739490.1, read on the forward strand.
TCTTTCGTTTTTTCCTTTTGGTCTTCCTACAGAGGCCTTTTCCCCCAACATCCCATTCTCGGCCCTTGGGGTCTCATCTATCACTCCTGTCTTCCCGCAGAGTGCTCCTTCCGTGATTTCAAATCTGGCCTTCTGCCCTCAACATCCCTGTCAATCTTTCCACAGGGTCCCTTTCCCATTCTTGCCCCTCGGGCGCTCAGGTGCCCTCCCCGCTCCCCACGCTTACATTTCCTTCTGTCCTAGGGTTCTTCCAAGTCCGTGAGATGTTCTCTCTTGTTGCCTCAAAGAACCCATCAATCATCCTCTGATATCCTTGCCTCTCAAGGTCCTCCCCTCCCTTGCCTTTTCCCTAAAGACCATCCTTTCTTCCTATTTCCTGAGCAGGATCAATCCCACAAAAAATGAAACCTCTCCGACCTTTTCTGTCCCTCAGGCTCTTCTCTCTGTCCAAACTGGGATAACTGTTAGACGTAATAATGCTGGGGAACAACTTCTCAGAGCCCATAGGATCACTCTAGCGTTCCTTCACTTTCCAGGAAGGGATGCCAGGTCTGGGAAAGTTACATTTCTCAAAAGCAGTTGGCTCAAGGTCTCAAAACTTGAGATTATGCTTGATTTTTGATCCTGTTGATTAGTTATAGCTCTGTTTTAATATTAGAAAAGTGGGAATTTTTGGTAGCTTCTTGGCAGGGGTGGTGAGACTGTTACACCCTAACAGCTCATTAATGCTGAAATGTATTGAGATGTTTCGGTTAATTATCTGAAAAGTGCAACCAAACTTTCTTTTGAGTTAGGTTATTACAGTACTTTTGACAATGAAATAAGTTGAGTTTAGTGTCAAGAGAACAGCTTTCTGCAGACCATAGGCCACGTAGTGGTAGATTGGGAGTTTCTAAGTGTGCACATGAGGTGAATTATTTTACTGCTCTGTGAATCAAACTGTTGATTGGTATTTAAAGTGAAACAGGTGTCATTAGAAAATAGTCAAGTAACAGTCCCCAAAGCAGCATGCTGGTGACAGCCAAGTCTTATTGCACAAGAATCAATTTAGGAGGGCGCCTGAGTGGCTCAGTTGGTTAAGCAACTGTCTTCTGCTCAGGTCATGATCCCGGAATCCTGGGATGGAGTCCCACATGTGTATCCCAGCTCCACGGGGAGTCTGCTTCTCCTTCTGATCTTCTCCCCTCTCATGCTCTCTCTCAAATAAATAAATAAAATCTTAAAAAAAAAAAAAAGAATCAATTTAGTAAAGACAAAGAAATATTGGGGGGGTTCCTTTAGTCCACAAATATAATATCTGCACCATTTTCTCTTTAAAATTTCTGATTAAAAATATGGGCCAGCCTTCAAGTATATACTTTTTGGAAAGAGCCAGTGCTAATTATTTAAACTATTTAATTGAAGTACAGCGGTGCAGCACAGTCCTTGTAAGTTTGATGAAATGATACCAAAGTTTACACAGCTGTATAATGACCATGCAGGTGATATTTTGGTTTTTCTTCCTTTTCTTTCTCATACTTTTAAGTTGCTTAATTTTAGAATGTGGTTGTTATTTATTTATTTTTTTTTTTAAGACAAAGCTTTTCCATTAACAATAAGGCAGGTAATAACATCTTCATTTCAAAAAGTACTCTGGAAGCACTCGAGACATACTTATTTGGAAATACTTTTCATTACTTTTCTTGGCAGAAGCCAGTGCATTAGTTGCCATTTTATTTAGTTTATGACCTTCTGAGCTCATCTATATCCCAGGGCATATTCTCCCTTCACTTTTTTGGGGGTCTGTATGCATCTGACTGGGCAGAAGCAATCTGACTTTTTGAGAAGAAGACTCTGCAAATCCCACTCCTTCTCAGTGAAGACATGGCATCACATTCTTCTGCCTGGTCCCATTTTCCTGACTGGGACAGTGACCTCTTGCCACGCATCAATTTAAGTGACCCACCCTTCTTTGAATATCAGACCAGCCTCGAAAAGGATAAACCCAACTCAGCTCAGTGTTTCCTGAGCATCAGGGTGCTCAAGGGGTGAGCATATGGAGTGCACATCTGGGCTGAACTGAGTTTCAACTGAATTGACTGGACTTATGTCAGCAAATATTTTAAAAATCTGTTATAGTCTGTTATGTTATAGAAACTGGGAACCTAGCAAAGAATAAGAATTGACCCTATCTGGATCACTTAGGATCTCACAGGAGTTCGCTCGGATGATTCAAGTGAGGAGATTTAAAGATTTTATTTATTTATTTGACAGAAAGAGATCACAAGTAGGCAGAGAGGCAGGCAGAGAGAGAGAGAGAGAGAGAGGGAAGCAGGCTCCCTGCGGAGCGGAGAGCCCGATGCGGGGCTCGATCCCAGGACCCTGAGATCATGACCCGAGCCGAAGGCAGCAGCCCAACCCACTGAGCCACCCAGGCGCCCCTCAAGTGAGGAGATTTAATGAAGATGTGACACATACACATACAGTGGTGTGGAAAGGTTTAGAGAACCAGCAGAGAATGGTGATGCACCCAGGGTCTAGTAATGGTGGGAAAGTTTTGGTAATGGAGTCTGGGTGATGTGGTCTATGTATCTGTCATAGACTCCTGGGGCACAGAGAAAGGAGAAGAAAGTGTAGGTGGGGGACAAACAAAATTAAACAGTATGTGTCTTCCAGGATGCAAAGTTCTGTAGACGTGGGTCATGTCCTAAAATTAGGTAGGGCTTCCTGAGATCCATTAGCCTTTTCTGGAGCAGACTGTGTGGTATGGTAGAAGGAAGCAGGCTTTGGGGTCAGGCAGACCCGGATTTTAATCCAGCTTCCACTTTGTAACTGTGAATCTTGGACAAGATACTTTTCCCTAAGCTCAGATTGCTCTTCTGGAAGGAGCTATGTCCTAGGATTACTGTGAGAATTAAATAAAAATATGAAACACAGTGGCACATACTGCCTAGCCATTGGTCAACATTCAGTGGATATTAGTTTTCTTTTTGGGGAAAAAATTTTTTTTTGTTTTTGTGGGATTTTCCTCTTAAATGATAATATAAAAATCCAGGTAATGGGGAAAGCTGATGTTGCCCAATCCTCAGTAGAGCATCGTCAGTGTTAAGCACCATTTTGAAATGTATAGATTGTCAGTGATATTTACTTGTAAATATAATTTGCCTTTACTAGATAATTTTGTTTGTTTGTATGTTAAGTAGGCTCTATACCCGGTGTGGGGCTTGAACTCACAACCCTGAAATTAAGAGTCTCATTCTCTACTGACTGAGCCAACTAGGCAACTCTGTTTTTACTAGATAATTTTGAAAGAAAATAGCCAGTTAGACCAGGGAATTTGCTGAATCCCTGTCATCCCGATGATAGTTCAGTTTCAAGAGTTTTCTAGTTAGAGTTCAAGTAGTGTGACGGTGTGTGTCCAGTGGCCTGGCAGTTTCAGTGACCCTTTATGCTGTACAGGAAATTTACAAAGCTGTAAGTCTGGACATCCTGTCATTGCAAATTGGAGCCAGACCAGTGCCTCAGAAGAAGGTCTTCTGTCCTTGTTTCTCCTTCCAAATTCAGTGTTTTTGTATGTTCTTACTAATTTTATGTCTCTGCCCCAACCCAGTTCTCTTTAGTTCATTTGTCAGTTTATGTCCAGAGGTAATGCTGCTGATCATTCTTTATGGAGACCAGTTTTGAAATAAACTTGATTAAACCTTTCTTTTTTATACTGAATGCAAATGAGATTCAGCTAATTGCATTTTCTTCCCTAGAAAAGTAACTTTTGAAAAACAGTGGTTCTATCTGGATAACGTCATTGGCCATAGTTATGGAACCACATTTGAAGTGACCAATGGAGGAAGCCTTCAGCCTAAGAAGAAGAAGGAAGAGCCTGCTTCAGGTGCACTACTTTGGGTATATGAAATAGGTGCTCTCGAGCTGGCTGGTCAGAAACCTGTCGACCCCAGTTCTAAAATGCTAACTCAGGCTATCCCGAAAGAAATTTAAACTTGTAATCTAAGAACTGGAGCTTGGTGGAATGAAGCAAGGTCTGCCTTTGGCTTTGGGAACCTGGATTCTGGCTCCAGCCCTTAATCCTAGAAGAATCCTTGCTATTTCAGTGTAAGGGCAGGTAGACTCGTTTCAGCGCCCCGAAGTTCCCTAACAGCTGGAGGCAGTTAAGAGTCTGGCTTCGAATTTAACTGACTAGGTTTAATTCCAGTTTCATCACTTGCCTTGTAATCTTAGGCAGGTTACTTGATTTCTCTAGGTCTTCTATCTGCATTTGTAAAATGGAGCCATAAATACATTTAATGCCTAGGCTGTAGCCAGTTTGAGTCACATAACATATAGGAAGTTCTTAACAGTGCCTTGCCTATAGCAAAGACCCCATAATTTTAGTGGTTATTGTTAGTTAAAATTAAATATTTCAATATTTGTTGAAATAAATGTGTGTAAAATAGTTTATTAGTAAAAATAAAAATAATTTTTAAAATCAAATAACTACAATGCTGTTGAAGTTTTGGTTCACACCAGTTAATTAAGTGCTTTTAAACTAACCTCCATATTTTTATTGAGCACCAAATCTGTGCCAGGCATGATTAGGCATTGTCTAAATCATCTCATAAAGTGTACAGAGCAGTGGGGAACACCAAGAATAAGTAGAAAAGCAAACAGCACACTTGTAGATAGTGATGTGTGCTGTGAAGATGGTAAAGCAGGGAGGTGTACTGGAGGCTGACTGGGTGAGACGTGAGTGAGATGATGAGCTCAGTCCTGAGGGCTGGAAGGGACCTAGACCTCTGTCATGAGGGCACTCACAAGTGGAGGGAGCAGCAGGTGCCAAAGCCCCGCAGTGAGCCTGTGCTTGGTGTGCTTAAGGAACAGAAGAGCAGCATGGCTGAAGCACAGGGGCCGAGAAAAGGTCACTGGGGTCCAGAGCGTGTACGGGATGGGCTGGATGTGGACATGAATTTAGAAGAAGAAAGATTTTACATAATTTCAGATCATCAATGTCATTAAGCAATTTCCTTCCTTAGAGACCAAAGAAGCAGGCACTGATAATCGAAATATAATTGATGATGGGAAATCTCAGAAACTTACTCAAGATGACATAAAAGCTTTAAAGGACAAAGGCATTAAAGGAGAGGTAATATTCAAAGGATGTTGTGTTTTGTTTTTGTTTGGTATTGAGGAAATTGCTTGGATTTTAAATCAGGATTTACTTAAGGTGAGATGTAAAAATACTGCTTTTCTTTTAGCAATAGCTTGACCTGTACATGCCATTCAGTAGATGAAAGATTTCATTTCTTATATACAGGAATTTATGTAAGTGAGTGACAACTGATATTATTAGCAAAAGAGAATTTAATAACTTCGTGACTATCAGAGCTTAACTTGGTTCATTTTCAGTAATGTTTTCAGCCAGTGTCTTCAGGAAGGACAATTTCCTCTATATCCTTTCTCCTTTTATTATGCAGTTCTTTTTTTTTTTTTTTAAATCCTGTTTTAAGTACAGTTACAAAGTACTTGTATTTTAGGTAGAGGTAAAAAAAAATGCAGTTTATTTATTTAGACTTCTGTGGAAAAGGGACTGGAAAATCAGACCTTTGGATACATTCTAGGGTAAGAAACCTCTGAAGTTATCATTTCCATGGAAATAAAGTTTCAGGAAATCTGCTTGCTCCTTTTCTTATAGGAAATAGTTCAGCAGTTAATTGAAAATAGTACAACATTCCGGGACAAGACAGAATTTGCTCAAGATAAATATATAAAAAAGAAGAAAAAGAAGTAAGTGGATTTTGTTCGAAAAGGATGAAAGTGTTATATCTTTATAGGTTTATAAAATGTTTATCATTAAAAATAAAGTATTTTTAAACCAGTTTTAAAAAACTGATGTCTTCTTTTTTCTTCCCCCAGGTATGAAGCCATCATTACTGTTGTGAAGCCATCCACCCGCATTCTTTCAATTATGTATTATGCAAGAGAACCTGGAAAAATTAAGTACGCTTTGTTTCCTTTCAAAAGTATAATTGGGGGAAAATATATCTTTAAGAACGGTCATGATTTTAAGTAAAATGAAAAACTTGCTCACCTGCATAAAGTGTCCTCCTACCTCATGAATTGTAAGTTCTTTTTACCGTTGCCTCCAAAACAATCTATAATCTTATCAACATAATTTTTATGAAATAAACAAAACTTAAAAAAATGATTAAAATAGCTGCTTCTGCTTAGCTAAAAATAAACAAATCATTCTTTTTTCCTTAGCCACATGAGATATGATACACTAGCCCAGATGTTGACTTTGGGAAATGTCCGTGCTGGTAATAAAATGATTGTAATGGAAACCTGTGCAGGCTTGGTGCTGGGTGCAATGATGGAACGGATGGGAGGTAAGATTTACCATTTTTAGGTTCATTAGAGCACTACCATGATATGAGTAGAAGGGCTTAAAAATGTAAGGGTACAGAAAGTGAGGCTGAATTACTGCAAGATTCACAGAATGGCTTGGGTGGGCCCCCGCCGCCCTAGTCCCTGGGACCTTCGTGCAGTCCACATCTCAGCCAGTGCTATGTCGGTGCCGCTGGATGGCAGTTGCCCTTTCCCCAACTTCTGTATCAGTGGGGGTGTTTAAGAAGCCTTTGGCCGGCTTGGACCTCCAGGACAGTGATTTCAGTAAATTCTTGGATAGCTGGTTCTCATTTTATTGGCCAGAATTGAGGGGATTGGATGAGAAGACTATGTGGGGTATATTTTGTCCTGGAGGAACGCACACAGTTTGCCTGCCCTTCCTCTAACCTGGTTTGCCTGCCCTTCCTCTAACCCTGTGGCAGGTAAGAACTTCGAGCTGCCCTGATTGAGGTTCAGACTGGGGGAAGGCTGAGAGCTAATCGCCAATCACGAGACACCCAAATTTGCAAGATCATACGGTTTTATCATAGTATCACGTGGAGGTTCATGTGTTCTGGAATTGTTTTTCCTTCCTTGGGAATATTCATGGGCAAACGACCGCCAGGGGGAGCTGCATTATCCCGCAGCCCCTACAAAGAGTAGAGACATTCAGTCTTCTTACAGTGGAGGACCCTAAGGGTGTCCTGAGTCTAGAATCCCCTCCATCCAGCAGATCTTTATTTTTTTAATCTCTTCAGGTTTTGGTTCCATTATTCAGCTGTACCCTGGAGGTGGACCTGTTCGGGCAGCAACAGCATGTTTTGGATTCCCCAAATCTTTCCTCAGTGGTCTTTATGATTTCCCACTCAACAAAGTGGACAGTCTCCTAAATGGAACATTTTCTGCGGAGATGTTATCTTCAGAGCCTAAAGATGGTGCTTCTGCTGAAGAAAGTAATGGCACCCTGGAGGAAAAACAGACTTCAGAACAGGAGAATGAAGACAACGTGACAGAAGCGCAAGAGAGCCATCACCCACCGGAACAGGAAACGATGGAAATCGTCTCGCAAGATCCAGACTATAAGGAGTCTAAAGAGAAAGGAAGCAAAAAGGATTATGTAAGTGTTAAGAGTCCCACTTCCTTCATAATATTCCTCTCCGAGTTTCATTTGGCACTGAGGTTTGGTGTGGCTTTGGAGCATCAGTGCCCAAGATAATAAATACCAGAGCAGACAGAGAAAATGTGTGCATGGATGTGCACATGTGTGTCGTGTATTCTTTGGGACGGAGCTTTGGGATCCAGGAGCATTGTGTAGGTAGCTTACTGATGGTTCTGTAACAAACTGGTTTGTGTGTTTCCAACTTCCTCATGAATGACCTTCTGTTGCTTTAGTCCAGGTTGATAAATACCATAGAAATTTTTGACAGACCATCATTTCCATAAACCTGATTGAATGACTGCAGTATGCTAGTTTCTTCTTTTTCTTCTTGAAGATTCAGGAAAAGCAGAGGAGACAAGAAGAGCAAAGGAAAAGACACTTAGAGGCTGCTGCTCTGCTGAGTGAAAGAAACTCAGATGGGTACGTTGATGAAGGAATACAGATACCTGGGTATCCGTGGGCTGTGCTTCCCACGGAATTCCTCGTGTGTCTGCTTCGATTATAGTGGGAGCAGAGATGATGAATCTATCTTGTTTTTTAAGACAGGAGGCTGCATCTGGTGGATGTGGGAAATTGTGTTGGTTTCAGAGTTCTAGAATAAATTTGAAGCGTCTCCAGTGATAGTGTATCAGATGAGTCTGTGTGGTCCTGCTATATGCAGGGGGTAGGTCATTCAAATTGATACCACTGTGGCTAATGGTAAAGGCTGAGGAAAACCTGACAGGAGACGTAGATTCTGATATCTGCAAAGGTAGAATTACAATGTTGGATTTGTTTCCAGATGATTTTTTTTTTAAGTCAAGAATGTCATTAAATGCTATTTAGAGTTGCCAAGCACCAAGAGAGCTTTTAGTTCATTTTGTGTTTCTTAGAAACACATGATTTTATTTTGGGGGGAGTTTGTAGAATGTGGTATTTAAAGCTCTTCCTTGCGTGAGTCATGGCAAATGAATAGATGATCATTTTTTCTGAAGATTTTACTTACTTGAGAGAGAGAGACTACAAGCACGGGTAGTGGCAGAGGAAGAGGGAAAAGCAGGCTCCCCGCAGAGCAGGGAATCGACACAGGACTCAATCCCAGGGCCCTGGGATCATGACCTGAGCCAAAGGCAGGTGCTCAACCAACTGAGCCACCCAGGCATCCCAGTAGATGGTCATTTTAAATGCATTTTAAAATCTATGCTCTACCTTGCCAAGGAGAGAAATAATTTGTCTAACTTTTTTTTTTTTTTTTTTTTTGCAGTTTAATTGTTGCTAGTCGTTTCCATCCCACTCCACTCCTGCTGTCTTTGCTAGACTTCGTGGCCCCTTCCAGACCGTTTGTGGTCTACTGTCAGTATAAAGAGGTAATGCTGACGTGGAAGTGCTGGGAGTTCTTACACTGTGTGTTAATACTCAAATCACAGCCCTCACAGGCATTCTTAACAGAATTCTGTTTATGCCTTTAGCCCCTGTTGGAATGCTACACAAAACTGCGGGAAAGAGGAGGGGTCATCAACCTCAGGCTGTCGGAAACCTGGCTCAGGAATTACCAGGTACGTGTTTTTCCAGCTGGTTCCAGGGGGCTGCTCTTCTGAGTTGCTGGCTCTCTGCAGTGGTGCCAGAAGCTGTTAAATAGATGCCCATATTTCCATCTACAGATGAAAGAATCTCCTGCTTGTAACTCAGACAAAGTGCCCTGGCTCTTCCTGACCCTTTTTCCTCCTTCACGTCAGGGTCTGTTACTCTGAAACTCCAGTCCAGAGCCAATTAAAATGCAAACAGTTATGGTTCGTGTTTCTCCAAGGCCTCATGATCACTGTGGAGGGAATAACTGATGATAGCAAAATCCCTAGGCCAACAAGAAAGTGACTCTGCTCCCTCAGCTGAGATGTCTTTGCAGCAGATTTTCAGGATTTACTGGTGGGTCCAACATCAGTTCAGGTCCTCTGGAAGGCACACGCTAAGATAGAATTAGAAGTATAAGGGTTTTATGGGGGAAGATGCCTCTGAAAGAGGAAAAGGAGAGGGAGCAGAGCCAGGTAGGAAAGTCCTCAAACCGTATTGGAGGTCTGACTGCTGCAAAAGGAGGGGGAGAACGGGAGATGGGGAGGAAGAGCCTGCAGTGCTCCCTTCAGAAAGTCTCAGCCAGGATGATGGGGAACCCCAGAGCAAAGTTTGCCCAATAAAGGAGCCCTGTCTTGGGCAGAAGTGTTGCGGTCCTGGGTACCCATGCTCAGTAATCGACTTGGAGCAGCCCATGGCCTCCCTGTGTATGAATGCTGCTCAGGATCCCAAGGAAGCAGCAGCGAGAGGCTTTCTGCTCCTCGAACTCCTCACAGCTGGTTCCCTCTTGAAGGGAGAACTGAGGGAGTACCTCCATGGCCGCCACAGGCCCTGCCATGCTGCTTGCACATCTACTGCCTTGATCCAAGATACTCAAGGCCCTGAGCAGACTCCGCCCTACATGGCAGTGATCTTCTTAAGCTATGGTAACAGCAGAGAAGAAATTGTGTCAGAGTTAACAAGGTATCAGGGGAGGGAAGCTCTGGATATGTCCAGTAGCTACTTCTCCGTGGACCCACACTCCACTATTGGCTGTGAAGCTTCCTGGAGCCAGCAGGCCCAGAGTACTACACAGACATTTGCTTGTTTGCCACTAGAAACTTGCCTCTGGTTTGAGAGCAGCAGCTTCAATTTTATTTTTCAGAAGAAAATCCTTAAAACCAGCTTAAATCCTTAATCTGCACGTGAAGGAAGGCACTCTTTAGAAATTGATCGGATTAAATCTTCAAGAGAATCTCCGTCATTTGAATTCTGATTTCTGGCATGTGTATTGTTAGCATGTGCTTTATCTGCTTAGGAAAACATGAATGTCTTTCTGTCTTGATTAGGTTTTGCCAGATCGAAGTCATCCCAAACTACTGATGAGCGGAGGTGGGGGGTACCTTCTCTCAGGCTTCACTGTCGCCATGGATAACCTTAAAGCCGACCCCAGTCTCAAATCCAACGCAAGCACTTTAGAATCACACAAGACTGAAGAGCCAGCAGCTAAAAAACGGAAATGCCCGGAGTCTGACTCTTAACCTTTCAGAAATTGCTCTGATTTTTTTCGTCAGGCGCTATACAGTTAGTAATTAAACTTTAAATGCCATCACTAATTGTTTTCTCATCTTCTAAAAGTAAGTAAGTCTATATACTTGTTCCTGGGAAGGACGAGTAAGCTTTTTGTCCGCCTCTGGAACAGATAAATTTGGTCTATGAGAACATCGAGCCTGGGGTATACACAGTGGACTAGTGTGTATGTGGCCAATTCTGTTTATTTCACAAAATCCTCTAAGTACTTGTAGTACTCTGTGAAAATATCTTGAGAATTTAGAAATCCTAAAAATATCTTTATACAAGACTTCATTTATACATTAAACTAAGTGGAATGACACAACATATCCAAAACTTAGGTACTGACAGAAAGAATCTGTGGAAGAGATTTCTTGTGTTCATTCCACTCTCTTCAACTGAAGCAATATGGATGTGTGAGTGTATGAGATTGACAGCACCAAAAATACCCTCCTTGCTCCCTCCAGTGGAATAAACTTTTTTAAAACACTAGATTTTTTTATTTTAATAGTGGACAGCTTAGGAAAGTTCTGAGTATTTATTGTACTGCTTTTTTGGGTCAATGCACAAAGGGGTAGTAGGGTACTTTTTTGCGTTAATTTGCCCATCTCCTCATTCTTTGTTCCGAGTGAAATGCCTAGAATTTTTGTGTTTTATTAAGTTAAAGGAAACAGCAAAGGTTTTTTCCCCCCATCCAGAGACTTACAGAAATAGACACACACTCGTGTTTATGGCTATTGGTATATACACACATATATATTTATATATACGTATGGAAACAGAGAATGCACTATTTATAGGATCTATGACAAAATTTAGTGCAGGGCTTTGACCAGTTCTCATTGCATTAGCATCACTCCTTGTCAAGTGTATTTTAAAGTGCCTTTTTTGGTGATTATTAATGCTGGTCTGTTGAGCTCTGGCATGATTAGGTGGTTAGTCTTTCTAAGCTCTGAAAAATGTATAAATTTGGTCATCTGCTACAGCCAAGGAGAGTATTTAGAATAAGCTGTGGCCCTTGTCTTGCTCACTAAATATGCTCGTAATGTGTATCGCGACATCATTATAGCATAGATGCTGATCAGCAAGGAGCATCTCAGACAAAAAGAAATAACATTTTCCTAATAGCATGTACTATCCTGATAATGGTCAATGTGATCACCAACCAGTACAGTTTTGATTCCTTTTTCTTAAAACAATGGCTTTTAAAGAATAAAAGTGTTTCCTATTACGATTTGTCTGATTTACATTAATGATGGGGTCAGTGACACTGCATTCGCTGGCTTTCAGCTGATTGTGACACGTGGTCTATATAAGAAAACAGGCCCACATCAACACCTCACTGAATATGTCCTTACAAACAGTCGCCACCCACATACGACCTGTCCCAGTTTGTCCAGGAGAACACGTGTGCACAGACTGGATTCTGTAGTGGCTGGTCTCCACTGGTTACTCTTGTTTAAATCCTCTCCTTGGGATTCATCCAGTTTTCAAGGCTCATCTCATTTCATTCATTCTGGACGTCGGCACTATCAAGGCATGTGCCCATGGATCCACCCCTGGAGCTGACTTGTGAACTCCTGTCCTGCACCAGCAGCAAAAGTTGCCCTTAACCTGTGTTATTTTTTTTTCTCTTGCATATAATGTACTTCATCTTTAAGGACTGATGCTTAATTCAGTAACTTGAAAACTTAGTGTGTGCCAGAATTCCCTGGTGGGCTTATTAAATCCAGATTGTTTAACACCTCCAAGTTTCTGATTCAGTAGTCTGGGGTAGGCAGAAGATTTGCATTTCTAGGAAGTTTCCAGGTGATGCTGCTGGCCCAGGAGCCACTGCCTGAGAAACACTCCTGTGTGTGCACTCACATCAAGAATGCGGCAAAATACATGATGCTGTTGTCCTGTTTGTAAAGTGGACATCCACCTTTGGAGCAGATGAATGGGTAATTCTATGACTTCTGGATATCAAGCCACCAGGAGAATTATGTGAAATAACACTTTAATGAGTGGCAGTCAAAAAAATAAAGACAAAAGTCATTTAGTGATATGTACCTTATTTCTTCACTGGATTAAGATACTTGGAAATATACAGTGGTGCCAATTAGATGATTTTTTAGCACTAAAATTGTGTGAAGCACACCCCTCGCCCCAGTTTTATTGACTTGTCATATAACATTGGATAAAGTGGGACACCTCGGTGGCTCAGTTGGTCAAGCATCTGATTCTTAGTTTTGCCTCAAGTTGTGATCTCAAGAGCCTTGAGATCGAGCCCTGCGTCAGACTCTGCACTGAGTGGGGTGTCTGAGATTCTTCCTCTCCCTCTGCCCTTGTCCCCACCCCTGCTCATGTATGCACACGCGCTCTCTCCCTCTCTAAAATAAATCTTTTTAAGAAAAGACAATATCATGTAAGTTTAAGGTGTATAACTTGTTATTTGTTATATTTATATATTGCAAAGTGATTACCACCATAGCCTTAGCTAACACCTCCATCCCAGCACATAATTACCATTTCTGTTTATGGCGAGAATGTTTAAGATTTACTCTACTGGCAACTTTCAGTTTATACTCTTTGATCAATATCTCCTCAGTAACCACCATTCTACTCTCCATTTTCATGGCAGGATTTCCTTCTCATCGGGCTAATTAGTGTTGCATTGTGTATAGATACATCTTTATTCATTCATAAACAGACACTTAGGTTGTTTCTATATCTTGACTATTGTGAATAAGGCTGCAGTGAACATGAGAATACAGATACCTCTTTGAGATACTGAGTTTGTTTCCTTCAGATCTAATCCATATACAAAAGTCTATATGTTTACACTCCCTGTGTTTTATTATTTTGATGGCACAATTTTTTTCATAATCTGTATATTTGTATTTACAGTTATTTTTAATCCTTTTGTCTTTTAACCTTTGTACTAGAATTATTAGTGATTTATCCACCACCATTACAATATTGTGAATTTAACTATGTATCAGTGAATTTCATACTGTTTTCATTTCAGTTACCTGATTAGTAGCTTCCATTTTAGTTTAATGAATTCCCTTTAACCTTTCTTGTCAAGCTAGTCTAGTGCTGATGAACTTCTGCTTTTTGTCTGGAAAATTCTCTCCATTTCTGAAGGACAACTTAGAGGATTCTTAAGTAGACTATTCCTGATTGGCAGTTTTTGGGGGTTTTTTTCAGCACTTTGAATATATCATCCCACTTTCCTCTGACAAGAATTGGTGATGAAAAATCCACCAGCAGTCTTAGAGGGGTTCCTTTGTAGGTAACAATTTGCTTTTCTCTGGCTCCTTTTAAGAGTCTCCATATCTTTAATTTTTAACAATTTAATTATAATGTGTCTCAGTGTAGATTCATCTTATTTGGTACTCTTTGGGTTTCTTGGATGTGGATGTCTGTTTCTTTTTCCAGGTTAGGGAAGTTTTTAGCCATTATTTCTTTAAATAACTTTTCTTCCACTTTTTCATTCCTTCTGGGACCCAGATAATGCATATGTTTGTCCACTTAGTGGTGTCTCATTAAGTCCCTTAGGCTATCTTCGCTCTTCATAGTTTAAAAAAATTTTTTTGCACCCCTCATTGGATGAATTCCACTGCCCAGTCTTTGATTTATTGATCCTTTTTTCACTTTGATCTATCTGTTGTTGAACACCTGCATTGAATATTTTAGTTCACTTATTGTGTTATTTAGCTCTATGATTTCTTTATGGTACTTACTTTTATTTTCTGTCTTCTGAAATTCTTACTTTGTTCATGACCTGACCATGGTGAGCATTTTTATGACCATGATTTTGAACTCTATAAGATAAATCTCTTATCTCTGTTTCATTAAGAGCTGTTTCTGGAGATTTATCTTGTTCTATTGTTTGGAACACATTCCTCTTTATTTTTTTCTTCACTCTGTATGTTGGTGCTTACCTCTCCCAGTCTTGACAAATTGGTCTTGTGTAGGAGATAAGCCTCACCAATCAGCTCAGTCTGAACTCCTGGTTGTCTGTCAACCCTTTGTGATTGTCAGGGTGCCTGGATGGCTCGGTTGGTTAAGCACCCAACTCTTGATTTCAGCTCAGGTCATTATCTCAGTGTTGTAAGATAGAGCCTCACATCATGCTCTGCACTGGGCATGGAGCATACTTAAGAGTCTCTGTTTCCCTCTGTCCACCCCCCACCATACACACAAAAAAGAAAAAAAAAAAAAACTTTGTGATTGTCTAAGCCACCATCTTTGTTCTTAGTGATACCCAGTAATTGAGGGTGTGCCAAGACCTGCTAGTATCCCAAAAGGAAGAATTAAATGTGTTGTCTCACAGTCCTGGAGACCAGAATTTCCAAATCAAGGTGTCAGTGGGGCCATTCTCCCCCTGGTAGTTCTAGGGAAGAATCTTCCTTTGCTCTTCAAGCTTCTGCTGACCCCAGATGTTTCTTGGCTGGTGGCAACCCAGCTTCAGTCTCTGCCACCATTTTCACGTGGCCATCTTCCCTCTATGTCTTCACATGACATTGTCCTCTGTATCTATCCACATTTCCCTCCTCTTTTAAGAACACTGGTCATATTGGATAGGGGCCCACTCTAACAACTTCATCATAACTTGATTGCATCTACAGAAAATCTTCAAATAAGGTCACACTCACAGGTGCCAGGGGTTAAGTCTTCACCATGTCATTTTGGAGGACACAGTTCAACCCACTATATGCCTTTCAGGACTACTTGATGTTTTGCCATCAACATACATGACTTTGATCAAAAGAGGAGAAAACAATGGCCTGGGTGGTCCTTGAGTTCATCTTAAAGAAATGGTGGCATGGCATCCCCAGAGATCCTAATTGCACTTTGCTGGCACCCTGGGTCAGGTGGGATTTCTTGAATGTCTTCTGTATCCTTGATAGGTCATCTGTGCATACACATTGCCCTGCCCTCAAGTGTTTTCAAACTAAACCAAAAGGGTGTGTTAGTGCATCACCAGGAGACCAGGACCATGCAGTGTTATGCTCCACCTGCCAGCAGCCAGCAGCTTCTCAGGAGCAGGGCCATGTGCATGTGTGCGTGTGTGTATGTGTGTGTGTGTGTTGCTTGCCAGGCTAGCATTTGGTGCATTGCAGTGTTTTGTCTTCCCTTAACCAGTGAGTAAACCGCTATTCATCTTGGGCCCTTGAGTCCTTTTTATTAGGAAGGGATTTTGTTTTCCGCAGAGCTGCAATAGAAAAAAAGGAGAGATGTGTCTACTGCCATGTATTAAGCATTTCTTAGTAACTTGTATTAAGATGTGGTAACACAGAGGGTTATAATGGCCGTACATTAAAAACATTTGCCATAATACAAGCCTAGCTTTGGATGGTTTCTTGGGTTGGGGTCCCCCAGAAGCAGACCCTGAAATAAGAAGTTGAGGACAAGCTGTTTATTTGGGATCTGATTCCAGGAAATACCTGCTGAGATTACCAGTAAGAAGTAGTACAGGGAGACAAAGACAGCCTAGAAAGGGTATATTACCAAGCAGCTCACTGCTGTGGCACCTGGGGCTCAATCCCTTGAGAGGCACCGCTGGTGAGGGATGAGATGACAAGTAAAAGGAAGGAGAAGAGGACACTTTCCACTTGTCTTGCCATAGGAAGCGAGCTGCGGTGTTAGTAATGGTAGCGGCCAGCATTTCCTGCACCATGCCATATGCCAGGCAATATTCTAAGTGTTTTGCATACTCATTATCCTCGTAACAACCCAATAAGGCGGGTATCCTTATTTTACTGATGAACCTGAGGTCTAGAGAGGGAAAGCAACTTGTCCGAAGTCCTACAGCTACTTAGTAATAGAGCCAGTGCGCCATCTTCTTCCACATCATCAAGCAAAACATCAAGTAGTCCTGAAAGGCATATAGTGGGTTGATCTGTGTCCTCCGAAATGACTTGGTGAAAACTTACAAGAGACCGGCCCTGAGGGTCGCTCCAGGAATCTGTTTGGATCAGCCTACCTGTTCTGATTCCCAGTCCAGAGTTTTTCCCATTATCCAGACTCTCTCCTCCTTAGCTCTGAAAAATGACCTGTGGCTGGCTACTCCCAGAGCGTTCCAGATAACAGGATTTTAAAAAGTAAATGTCTTATGGTCATTTTTGAAATAGGTTCTTCAAGTCTATTTAATAATCTTTCTTTACCCTGGGGGAACAGATGTCTTTTCCTGTACTCTTTTGCTTTATATCCCAGACATTCTTTTACTTCAAAGTTTTTTTGTTGTTGTTTTATTTTCTTTTTTGCCTATTCTGCATCCAAAGACCAACAAAGCCTAATGCTGTCTTTTAAAATTTACTTTAGAGAATGGGTTTGAAAATCACACTCTTCCCTGTTAGCCCAAAGGAAGCTAAAAACATGAAACTTTGGCCTTAGGTGAATCTTTTATTATTTCAAACCAAGACAAATGTATTTCTTTTTCAAGGATTATAGCACAGTCATTGTCACGAGCATGTTAATGTGTCTATTTTGCAAGAAAGGATATATTACAAGTCATGCTATTCATATTTTCAATAGCATTCTGGCAAAAATTAAAGTATTTCCAATTGTGTCAAACACTGAATGAACAGAAAATTCTACTTTCTGCTTTTGGGTAAATAAATGGTGCCTTTTGGTGAAATGGTGGAAAATAGATAATGTGAGGACTGCTTCTTAAAACTGCCCTTTGCTCCAATGGCCATCAGCCCCTTCGGTTACCACTGAACTTCTCAGCTATTTTCTGTAGTTCTAGATCCATCGCAGCCAAGTTCTCAAGTTCCTTTTCCTAGAAAATACAGAAAAGGAAAAGTGGAGGCATGAGGTCCCAGATCGATTAATTTTATTGTGGTTTGAGGGAACTGTGGTTTGAACAGAAGGGAATTTTTGATATGTTAGAAGCCATACGAGACTCCCTACATCGGTGGTTCTCAAAGTGTGGTCTCCTGACCAGAGACATCAGCATCACCAAGGAACTTACCAGAAATGCATATTCTTGGGCTGCACCCAGGATCTACTCAATCAGAAACTCAGAAGCTAGGAATCTCTTGAGATTCTGCTGCACATTCAAGTTTGAGAAATGCCAGTCAGCATAATTCAGTATTAGGAAAAAATGATTGTTTAGGCAGGTATGGTTCTGATCATGTTAACTTTTTGAGATGTAAACTAATTTTTATAGTCCTGTAGCTGAAAAAGATAGACTAAAGCAGCAACTCATTTCTATATCATCAGTTCCTACCCTGGGAAATAGTGATGAAAATTTAAATGACCAAGAAGGCACCAAAAGAATGATTGTCAACCTTGGCTGAACACCTGGAAACCACCTGGAAGCTTGTAAAAATCCTGAGGCCCAAGTAGCACCCAGCACCAAAGATACAGAATCCCTGGAGGTGGATCCTAAACATCACTAATTACTCAAACCCTCCAGGTGATTCCAACATGCAGCCAAGGTTGAGAAGCACTGCAGTAGGGTAAGTGGGTAGGGATATGGACAATGGAACTCCAGCCCAGAGGTGGTCGGCATTCTCTTACTAGGGCTGTATCCTCATGGTAATCAATTCCCACCAGTTTCTCCACACTACTTTCAGATAGTCTGAAGATATTAACATTAACCATTTTAATTTTAAACAAAAGCCCCGCACCGTACCTCTTCCTCTGTCAGAACTCCCTGGCCAGCCCTGTCCTTTTCATTCTCTGCTGCACGGCGTGGGGTTATCTGCTCCTCAGAATCATAGAAGTCTGGAAATTCGGCTGACTTCTTCCGGTAATGAAGAAGCTGGTCTAGTTCAGCCACTCGGTCATACTGCCTTTTCAGATCCAGTTTGGGGGACAGATTTCTCTTCTCGTATCCCCAGTTCACGTCCTCCTCAAAGGGCTTTTTCTCCCACAAGTCATAGTTGTATTCTGGGAAGAAATTCTTCTCATTCAAGGTCAGCCCATTTTCCTCTTCCCCCTCAAGAAAATTGTCATCCATGTTGTCTTTCCTCTCAAAACGGCTGGTCTTCCACTGGGAAGGGTCATAGTATGGGTTGAGCAACTCCCCTAATCTCTTCCTCTTGTCAGTGGTGTAATGGGGACCATACTGTTTGCCTTGAAGCCTAGCTTCCTCCCTGCTTTCTGTAGCATCTTCTAGGTCCTCCTGCTGTTGCCATTTCCCTTGGGCTTCTTCCTCATCCCTTTCCTCACCATAGTTGAGGTAATTTCTGTCCTGCTCCCTCCACTCGCCTTGTGGGCGCCTCCTTGCCTTGTCCATCTGGTTGTCTTGGACATGGTGGTGTCCTTCACCCAAGAACCGTTTTTCTTCTTTGTTGTCTGGAATGGAATATGCACCTGGTTCCCCTCCCCTGGCTCTGTGGAGATGTCCCCCCTCACGGCCCCTCTCTTCCTCACTTTCTTCGTTATATCCCTGTGCTATGTTGTCAAGCTCTGAGCTGGGGCGATTTCTCTTATCCTCCTCCTGGCTCTCCTCACTGGGAGGTCTTGGAGCCCTGTACTCCTCACTTCCTCTGCCCCCATATCGTCCCTGCTCCAGATCCTTGGGAGCATGGACAGCCTGGTAACTCCTCACTTCTTCCCCATATTCAGGTTCTTCCTCTGAAGCCCTATAGTGGGCTGGATGGCGGTCCCTCTTTTCCCCTAAACTGACTGTGCCCACGTTTGAGTCCTCAGATTCCTCACGGAGGTGTCCCTTTTCCTCGGAGGGAGGTTTCCCTTCTTGAGAGGACCTGTCAGGCCTGGTCCTCCCGTGGTGGTGTCTTGGCTTCCAGCGTCGTTTGTCCACATCAGGCTCAGCATCTTCCTCACTTTCCTCAGATTCTTCCTTGCTCCCAACTTGGCTTTTAGACTCTTGAGTGTGTTTCTCCTGGCTTCTTGTATCCTCTCCACTCTCCTGGCTGTTCCTCTCCCGGCTGTGTGTCTTTTCCTCAGGGGGCCCAGCAGAGTGTAGACCATATCTGGCCTCTAACTCTTCTTTTTTCTTAGCTGTAGCCTGGTTTCTTTTGTTGAGAAAGGCATTCTGTGTCTCTCCTAGGTCTTCCACATTTTTCTCTTCACTGCCATCTTTCCCATGCTCCCTTTTCTGATATTTCTCCCTCCCTTCTTCCTTCCTGTCCTCTTCCTCGATTTTCTCAGAATGGTGTGGGTTTGCTTCTTTGGAGACTTGTCTGTCAGAGGGGAAGAGGTCCCCTTGGGGTTCGCTCGCTCCTTCTCGGCTGTGCCCACCTTCCTCTGTGTCTGCCACTGTGGGGTCTTGGGTGTCCTCCTCTCCTGGGGCTCTTGCTTCCTCCATCCCAGAAGGCCTATGGGCTTCTGAGGCATCAGCTGGGTCTCTTAACAATCTTACTTCAAACCGTGTGTTTTCATTTTCACTTTTCTCTTCATCTTTGACTTCTTTTCTACCTATAATGAGAATAAAGAAGTATAAGTATAACTTCAGAATTGCTTGTGGTTCAACAGGCACCAATGTCAGTGATCACTACAAAACCAAACGGCCTGAATTACTTGGATAATTTTTTAAGTTAAGAAAAATTATACTCAGATTCCTTTTAAAAGAAAACGGTATGAAAGTTCCTTGGCTCTGTTTAACTATAATTTAAAAAAAACCTCTATTCTTACTTTTGTCATAACAGCCAGCCAGCATTTCTCATTGGTATGATTTTTTTTTTTAAGATTTTACTTATTTATTTGAGAGAGAGAATGAGAGAGCGCACAAGCAGCAGGGAGGGGCAGAGGGAAAGGGAGAAGCAGAGTCTCCACTGAGCAGGGAGCCTAATGCAGGCTCAATCCTGAGCCAAAGGTTGATATTTAACCAACTGAGCACCCAGGTGCCCCCTCACTGGTACTATTAATGATCAAATTAAAATCCAAATAGAGATTTGTGAAATGTTAGTATTAAGAATCAGAAGAAACCTTAGAATTCATCTAATTCAATCTCCCCTTTTTACAAACAAAGACATTGAGACTTAGAGAAATATAATTAGGGACACTTCTTTCCATATTTGCTCTAAGTGAGGACAAAAAATTAGCATTATGTGAATAGTTCTCCCATCCAAGTACTAAGTAGGCCCGACCCTACTTAGCTTCCGAGATCAGACGAGATGGGGCATGTTCAGGGTGGTATGGCTGTAGACGAATAATTCTAACTAGAATCCAGCTAAATAAAGTTAAATAGCTAAAATGGGAAGTATCAGGATTCAAAGGAGGATTTTAAATTTTTAAATTATTAGTTTATCAGTCTTTTTAATCCAATCCACTGTGTAGACTCAATGTAGCAGTGACAATATAATTTAGTAACCAGTGTTAAGAAGGATGTGTATTTCTTCCCTGAGAAAACGGCACAGCAGTAAAGAAACATTTCTTCCATCACTCAGGTCCCATCTGCCCAAGCATCTCACATACTGAGGTTGAAGATCAGTATACTGAGTTATCTTTGTGTTTCATTAGCCAACAGTAGATGGTATAACTGATACTTTAATTGAATGTGTTCTCTCCTATCTTTTCCAAATGTCAATAGCTCCTTTACTAAACCCTCCTTAATTCAAGGGCGTTTCATGAAAGGAGATATGCAGCTAGCATTGCCTGATTGTTAGCCAGAAAGGCTTGGATTTCAACTTACGTCACTGAGTTCAGAGAGAACTCCTGAAGCCAAGGTCTCTTATAGCTCTGGGTCCAGATCTATACTGTCTGTTGTGGGAACTGCCAGCCCTTTGTGGCTACTGAGTACTTGAAATGTGGCTGGTCCAAACTGAGATGAGCTGTAAGTCTAAGACACCCACTAGATTTTGAAGACTTTGTATGAAAAAAATGGAAATACTTCAATTTTTCCTATTGATTATATATTGAAATAATATTTTGGATGTATTAGATGATATATATTATAAATATATTGGTTGTGGGTGCATCTGGCTCAGTCAGAGGAGCATGTGACTCTTGATGTTGGGGTTGTGAGTTCAAGCCCCACATTGGGTGTAGAGATTACTAAAAAAAAAAAAAAGATAAACTTTATAAATAAATACATAAATAAATCTATAGGTATGTATATAAGTATATAACTATAAATAAATATGTAAGTATTATATATTGAATAAAATACATTGGATACACATAAAATATACTATTAAAATTAAATTCTCCTATCTCTTTACTTTTTTAATGTGGCCACTAAGAAATCTGAAATTATATCTGTGGCTCACATTATGTTTCTACTGAATGGCACTGATGAGTCATTTTGAACTGACATTTGCAAAATGGAAAAAACTGGTCATTGTAAAAATGTCCAAGAAATAGTGGATGGTCTGTACCTTTCTCCTTAAAGGGTAGCCTGGCATGATAACATTCTCATGTTTCACGGATCAACTGAAATATCTCTACCCTCTCACACCCAGAGACACCTGAGAGCTGGTCCCTCCCCAGTGACTTTGTCTTTTAAGAGCCATTGCAACATTGAAGCAGGTGGGGCCATCGATCCAGGTAGGCACAGGTGAGCAAGGAGGCTTTGGGCAGATACTGACCTCATTCTGAGAGGCAGCTGACATAGCCCTAATCATACAGGATCTCAGCTTTCCAAGGTGGGGGCTGTGACACCCCTTTCCTACTGCCTACTGGTCAGGAACAGAGTATTTTTATTTTTTCCCAGTTAAATGTGCGCTCCCTGTAGCAGCCTGTGTGTGAGTCTTTGCACTTCTTCCTAAATTTAGCTTTAAGTCCCCGCAGGTGAGATCAGAGGACTGTGATTAGCAACACATAGTCATTGTCAGTCTGTAAAACCAAGGTGTGGAATGAAGCTCATCCTTAATTTCAAGTAAAAAAGGGGGAAATGTACCTTCCATCCTTAACTATCCATTGCCAGGATGACCAGATTAACCTGGACAAAAAGATTCTTGCACCTATTAAGAAATTGGGTTAGGAATGCCCTAAGGTCTCTTCAAGCCAGAAAACAATGATTCTCCTCTATTCCCCAAGTGCTCATTCACTCAACAAGTGTATGCTTGCTCCACCAACCCTCTGGAGAGAATAGAAAGTGGAGATGAAGATGCCCCAGGGGCAGGAGGGCGATTTCTCTTTCCAGTTGGCCAAAAAGCTCCACCAGTATTGGGGTCAGTTTAGGACATATGAGCAGGAAAGAAAACTAGAATTGGGAAGAAGCCACAAATTGGTAGCCCAGAGGTGAGTTCTGCATGGCCTACATAGCATATTATTATTTATACCAAATATAAAATTATTATATATATAATATATATTATTTATATAATATAAATATATTATTTATACCAAATAGCTTATTATTATTAGTCATTTCAAATTCAGAGGCAATGCTTAAATACCAGGAGATACTGCTTACAAATTCAAATTTTAACTTCTTTTGAAAAATCCCCAAATCTGATAACAAAGTCTGTATTTCTCCACAGTGGGGCTAGAACTGAGAAATTAGCCCTCCCCCCGCCCCCCCCCCCCCCCCCGGACTTGTATCCTTCCAGTTTGTGAGTTACTTCCTATCCTCCTATCCTGCCTTACTCCCTATAGGGTCTGTGTCTGGCCTTGGCTGCTGTCTGAGTCTGCCACCAGGGGACGCTCTTAAACCCTCCCGATCTCAGCATTGTATAATTCTCTGGGTGGAGTGTCACCAGGGTCCCTCCCGAAGACAGGAGTCATTTGATTTTAACCAGTTTCCCTGGGTCTCTCTGAACAGACATCAAAAGACTCCAGGGCACAGTCAGTGTTAATCAGAGGCTAGAATCACTATGGCCTCAACCGACCTAAAGGCTGAATCTGATCTTGGCAGGCAAGCAGAGCCTTGCATTCAACAGCTCTTCCTAAGAAATCACAATTCTTCAGTGACCTACTATGGCAGACCCCACACTTTTGCATCCATCTGGTAAACGAAGGAAGGGAAAGGGAGAGAGTGAGACAGGCTTGCCCAGAGGAGCTCCCTTTAGTCTCTGCCTGAAGACTCATTCTGTCTGTGTTCATTCCCTGTAATGGCTGGAAAAGAAAGTTGGGGAGAAATTCGGAAAGACGTGTAAGCTGGGATTGGTAAGGAAGTTTCCACCCACTGTTCATGGGGTGTGTAGAGGTTCAGGTCCCCATATCTGTGATTACCCTGAAGCCCCCAACGGTGGACTGAGTCCTGCCAGGTTAATCTTTTGTTCAATTGCCAATACTTACTTTTACCATTTTATGCACAAGGGCTCATGTGTGTCACTAGCAGGAGAGTACTATCTTGCAATGAGAATTTTGGAGGTGACAGGAAAAACAAATCCGCTATTCCCAGCCTAACTAAAAATTTAAAAGCAGAGAAGGTGTTGAAGAGAACAGTGGTTTTTGGATTCGATTGAGTCAGGTTGACTTCATGCATAAGAGACGGCAACTGATCTCAATATCAACCCAACGGATACTGCTTGCATTTCTCTTCAAGTTTTGTCTTGAACAGAAGTTGATTGTATAGAGAACACATCCCACTCTAGATGCAGAAGGTCACTGCTCTGACTCACTGGCTGCTCTACTTCTACCCTCCCTCTTCTAGTTCTCTGCCATTTGGGAATACCTCCCATTCTAATCAGCTCTAAATTAAGATGGCTTGAACAATCTGTCATGTAAAGGGGCCAGAAGTTCCCAAGTCATTCTTCGAGCTTCTAACATCTTACTGTCAGAAGAGCAGAAGGCAAAGAGAAGAATAATTTTAAGGTCTCCTTCTAACCTTTCTTCCTCCAGCATTCCCAGAACAGTTCCACCCAAGTGAAAGCTGTTCTAAAAATCCAAATTCTGGAACCAAGAATTTAAGAACTGATAGCTAACTCAAAGGCTATCATTGAGTTCAACTCCCTCATTTTTACTTTGAGAAAATAAGCCCAGAAAGGCAAGAGGTCCTTCCCCATAGCCACATAGCTGTGAAGTGGCAGAGTGGGACTAGAAGTCATTATCTTCGATCTCCCCAGATCCTAGTCCAGTCTTCACTCTTCCCATTGCATTATGCCCTTCCCGTTCCCTTTCATTTGGAGGTAAATTGGAAGGTAATGGAAGCAGGAGGAAGGACAAAGATTTTCTGCAGTGTAGGACACACTTACTCTTTTTCAGGACTTGGCGACACTCAGGGGTGATGGGTGGAGCGTTGGACTTCGACAAGGCATTTGAGAGAACCTCAATGATGCAGTGAGTCACCTGGGGGGAAACCCAAGAGCAGGTTGGCAAAAGCTGATGTCACTGGGATGACAGACTAACTCAACCCAGAGCTGCTATCGCAAGAGGCTCGGCTCTGTGGCCTATATTGGTGTGGGATCCTTGGGGCAGAAATGTAGATTTACAGGACTACAGTGATATTTCATAGGCTTCTCGACAGAACAATGCAAAATAGCATGGGTCGAGATTACACAAGAGAGGAGACATAAATACCCATTTCTTGCAGGTTGGAAGGAAAATGGTGATCACAGCTATCCTCAAGGGCACTGAAGACACCAGGAAGGAAGGGAGAGCCCAGAGCAGGAGGGACATTCTTTGCCTCCAATTCCCTCAGGGGTAAAAACCTGGCTTTATAAGACTATATTGTAGGTTTCCTGCTGCTGTATTTGTTTTTGTTTGTTTGTTTGTTTGTTTGGTTTGGTTTGGTATGATAAGGAGTGGGAGAATCTAGAGTCTAGGTAAAAGTCCAGATTCTGGACGTCCAATTAAACTTACCATTTCTTCATTGTGGTTCCTGTTATCCACTGGCACAGAACTGACTGCTTTGAAGGAGAAAAAGAAACGGGAAGACTTTAGTTGATTTTTGGAAGCTGGGTAGCCCCAAACTCACAAAACCACCCCCCCTTGCACGTTATTTAGAGAGAGGGGCAGAGTCACAGCTGAGCAAAATGGAAATGGTTGAAGAAAATTGGTCTAGGAGTCATAATTGCCTGTGCACGTGCACACACGCACATGCACACACACACACACACACACATACACACACTGCTGTTTTCCTTAGCAATGTCTTAAACATGATTTGGAAATGAATACTGTCTTATATAGAGTATAATTCAAATCCAGACCAAGACACAGAGAGCTTCTGAGATGTTGGCTATGTTTGCTTTCTTTCTTTCAAGATTTATTTATTTATTTGAGGGAAAGAGAGAGGGGGAAGAAGTTGGGGGAGGGGCAGAAGGAGAAGAAGAGAATCTCAAGCAGACTCCCCCACTGAGCATGGAACCTAAAGTGGGGCTTGATCCTAAGACTCTGAGATCATGACTGAGCCAAAACCAAGAGGTTCATGCTCAGCCAAGGGAACCACCCAGGCACCCTGGCAAATTCTGTTTCTTGATCAGAGTAGTGCTTACACAGTTGTGCTCAATGAATGAAAAATACATTAAGCTGTGTGCTTATGATCTATGCAGTTTTCTTAAAACTTTAAACCTTCAATAAAAGGTTTAAAACTTAGTTTAAATGAAACCAGTAAGAGTGAAACTCTCAGACAGCAGAGATGAAAGCTACTCAAATGCAGTTTATTTTTAACTGGCGACCTGACCTCTTCTCACGAAATGTTTGCTCTCCAAGTATTTTTAACTGCCTGCCTCTAATCAGTTACAGATCATAGGGCTCAATCTCGAAGTACAACAATCTTGAAATACAACACCTATTTCACTCACCTTACTGAATTTTCCTTTTTCAAGCATGGCCTACGATCTACTTCAATTGTTTCGAGAAGCCCAAAGCTATCCAGCATGTTAAATTCATGTGTAAACTATTTGAGAAGTGGTTAACAAGGTAAGAAGACCCCACAATCTTCCTGAAATGTAGTTCAGACAAGATCCAGATGGCCTACCTTTGGCACCCAGGGTCCATTATGCGAGGCCATTATTTTATCCCCCAAATGGCTGTTATTTGGGAACATTTCCACTCTGGCACTTATTCTTTGGACCTAAATCTGTAAAATTCCCCAGAAAGAAATAACTGAGAGAATTACTCCTCTAATGAACTGGAAGTTGCCTTTTAAAAATCTAGCTTTACTAAACCTTCTTTGTAATGCATTTTCTTGCTAATAACTTTTTCCCCCACAAATGTAAAAATAGGTGCTTTTATTAACTACTGACATTGCCAAAGTATTTACAGTTATCAGATTTTGGTGGAGAGAAATATTTTTCTTTATCATGCTAAACAATTTATAGCTCATGTTTGTTATTGCAGGACAGTCCTGTTTCTCTGACTAAGGCTCTTCCAATCTGTTTCTGTTGGAAAGGAGCTAAGGTCTCCTTATATAGGTGCATTATGCATCTTCCAATAGAATCTGTGACAGCAAAGTAATAACCAAAGATGTGTTGATCCCCCTAAGATAGTTTTGACTTATTTTTGTATAAATTAAGATTCAAGAGGCACCAAAGAAAACCCAAAGATTATGATAGAAGTGAAGTATTCAGATGGTAGAAAATCTTCAAATTGTATTGTATGATAAACCTGAGAATGACTTCTAAAGTATTCTATATCATAAGACTATCAAACTAAGGTTTGATTCCAGAATAAAAATGCAGCTATAATTTTAAAAGTTAAGCAACCTCATCTGAATGCAGAAACTATTTCACCCAGTATATTGTGGATATCACAGAGTTGCTTCACTCATATTAATTTTTTAGAGTTCCCAGTAGCTACTGTAGAAAGGTATGGATCTCCCTTCAGAAGCTCTTAAGGGTAGGAAATGAACCAGATGGTTTCCTGAGGCTTTTCTTCAGCCCTATGATTTTGCTAAATAGCAAGTTTTGCTGGAAGGCTACCATGTTTCATTTCCAGGCATTTGTGGAAGGTGGGAACAGGAAATGACTGCTAACAGGTATAGGGGTTTCTTTCTGCAGTAATGAAAAACTTCTGACATTTGATAGTGATTACAGAATCTGTGAATATACTGTCACATGCTTTAAAAGTATGGATTTTATGGTGTGTGAATTATAGCCCAATAACTTTTAAAAAGAATATAATGTCTCAAAAAATAATGTCTCAACTTTAGCCAATACTAAAATGTGAACCCTTCTTAAAATATTCTCTTGCATAAAGGAGCTATAAATATTTTACCACTATAGTTAAATAAGTCTCACAAATGACACTGTTTTTTAGTCCAAAGTCAATGTATAGCATAGCTATAGCACTTTAAGCAATCTCTTTCTGAAAATATTTTTGACTGGAAAAGACTATAAATATTCATTTAGTTTTCTTTAGATTAAGAACATTTATAGACAATTTATAAGAGTGACAAGAATGTTAGAAAATTCTGAATGTATGTAGCTTACAATAAGATAAATTATCATTGGTTTTCATCTTGTGTCTTTATATTTGGGATCCAGCATTTGCTGTCAATGAAAGCTTCATATTCATGGGTGGCAATACCTCAGTTCCAGTTAGGAATTGCAATCTCGGATAAGAACAATATCCTATGAGATTATTAAAACAGCCACAGAAAACCTCCAGTTTAATCTGGTAATAGCATATTTACTTCCCAATGATCTAGTGATTTTACTTCAACACACACACACACTTTTTAAAATCTTCAGAGATTATTTATTCAAGATCCAGAGTAGTTTGAAAGATTA
Source organism: Mustela nigripes (assembly GCF_022355385.1). Taxonomy (NCBI): domain Eukaryota; kingdom Metazoa; phylum Chordata; class Mammalia; order Carnivora; family Mustelidae; genus Mustela; species Mustela nigripes. Next base: position 2,538,722 of record NW_026739490.1, read on the forward strand.
ATCCTATAGTCTTCCACACATCAAGAGACACTCTCAAATACCTGCTACTTAAAATTTCATTCTCCCAAATTGGCTGAAATGATGTTTTGGGTTTAACTTCTTCAAGGATATCTTTGTAGTTATTTTATAATTGTTATTTTCCCGGAGTACGAAAGTCAAAATATCTACTGCAGTTTCCATTCATAACTTTAAAATGCATGAATTTGGGTATGGAATTACCTCTCCCCAGAAATGGAATTATAACATGCAAAAAAAATTAAACTTGTACATACATATATGTGAACACATAGAGAAACATGTTAAAAGAAAGATACCTGATATACATAGAAGACTTAATTCCATCTCATCATATTTAAATAATAATAAAGGAAATTATGCAGGTGCCAAGTAATACCATAATACATGTACTCTTGTGTCTCCATAGTCCTCTGGCTTTGAAAAACCAAACAAATTCTTAATTCCAGTTACATATTAAGATTTTAGCAGGTAGAGAGAACGTGACATATTAGAAGTGAGCACAAAATGTGGGGTTTCCTTAGAGGTACAGGCACGTTTCTCTCTATCTATAGGAAAACTCAGATATGAAAAGACTGAGACTCTTCTGGTTGGGCTAGGAAGCCCTCTGGCTTTTTCCAAGTCAGACGATGAAGCAGGGAGTTTCAGAAATTAAGACTGTCAAGCAAAAAGGAGAACGCTTTCACTCAACCTTCCTCTCTCCCCGTGTATATACAAGTCAAGCTTTCCCAGGGGCCAGGAAGACCGAGGCTAGCGCTGTCCACGGTGCTGAACAGCCGGCTGAGCCCACTCACCGGCCACCACCGCCGCTCCCAGGAAGCCGAGAAACACGGCCGGCTGCATGGCTCCGATCGCTCGAATCTGCACGGAGAAGAGGATGGGAGCTGGACCGGTGAGTGAGATGCGGGCCGAAGGCGAGATAAAGGTGCTCCGGAAAAGCAGCTGCGGGTCCGGGTCCCCACGGTGTGGCGCGGTTGGCGCAGGCCCCCGCTCTTTTAAAGGGCAAGCCGGGCCTCAGGGACAGGAGGGGTGGGAACCCAGGAGGCGGCGCCCCCTCGCTCAGCCCTGACGTCACGAGGCGGCCCCCCGGGCCGCAGCGCAAGTAGGAGGAAATTTACGCCAGTCCAGTCTCCTGGGTGCTTGGGGTCTGGAGCGGGGGTGGGGAGTAAGGCGGACTTAGGAATGAAGGGCTAAGCGGGAGGTAATGCAAATCTGACGTGAAGGGAGAGACTGAGGTCCCTCTGAGATTGCTCAAGCTTATTCCTCATCTCCTCCACCCCACCTCCAAATCTGAAAGCGTGTGTTAGTGTGTATGGCTGTGTATGGTGTGCGGTTTTGCTGAGAGGGTATCTGGGACTGAGTCTGGTTTGTGTCTTCATTACCCAGCGGAGGATAAAATTGCTAATAACTAAAGAGGACTAAAGGGGGGAGGGGGACGTGGAAAAAGGAATGATGGCTTTAAAAATAAAAGGTGCAGCTGGAGAATATGTAGCCTGCTGTTCCTTCAAATTTTTAGTCTTATATTTGTCGACCTACCCATTATTCTATCTGTGTCTCTCTACCTACCCATGTGCTATTCGTGATTTTCTCTCTTTCTCTCTCTGAACACATAACATATAACACATGGTAAACAGTTTTTAATTCAGATGGTACAAAAGGGTTTACTATAAATGTCTCCCTTCTACTTCTATTTCCTCAAGTTTTCTAATTGCCCTCTGCAGAGTCTGTACTACTTAAGCACTTTCTGTTGTTTAGGCTTAATTTATTTTGAAACATACATAGCTGCATCTTCTTTTGAAAGGCTGCACTATATTACATTGACTGTATTAATAGAATTCATTTAACCAGTCCCCTTTCTGACTGGCATTTATTTAGGTTGTTACCCTTTGGCCTTTAATTACTCCTTTATAACAGAGCCCTAGTGTCGGGTGTGGGTAATGGAATAACCTGTTTGTAGAATCTAGTACATCCTGTAAGCACTGTGCATCCTGTCTTGCTTTAAAATTGAAATAGGAAGGTTGTTATGTGTGAGAGGAAAGTAAAAACATCTTCCAGGATATTTTTAACATGAGCTCTCTCAATCTAATGAGGAATCAGGAAAAAGAAGCAGGCAAGTGCCCTGCAACAAAGAGAAGCCATCCAGAATCTTCTCTGATAATACAGGCTTTGGGGAATAGAGTGAACCTTCATTTGGGGTCTTTTTTAGGGAAGGCAGATGTCTGTTTCAGTGTCTTTTTCTGGAAAATCAATGATGCTCAAATCCTTTAAGCACGCACTACCTCTTCCTGAAAAGGTGGGGAATTATTTCACCAAGACCATGGCCACAGAATATTTAAAAGAATAGTCTTGAAAAGGATATTAGTGGGACAATTGGTAAAATTTAAACAAGATCTAAAGATTACATAATTAATATTGTGTCAATGTTAATTTCCCAATTTTGAGGATTGTACTGTGATTATGTAAGAGAATATCTTTGTTTTTAAGAAATGCATGTTGAAGTAGCTAGAGATAAAAGGGTATCATATATACAGCTTACCCCCAAATGTTTTAGAAAAAAACACAGATAGAGAGAGGAAAAGAGGCAATATTAAGGTAAACAAGGCAACATTTGGAAATCAGGGTGAAAGGTATATGGGAATTTTTAATACTCTGCATTTTTCTGAAATCTGATATTATTTTAAAACAAACAGAAAAGAATGTTCTTGCACAAAAGAGTCCATATAAAATCTCTAGAAAGAAAGGGCTACAGACAAAGAAGATGTTAAGGGAAGGCCCTTCCTTGGATGCTGATCTGGGGGAAATTCTTTAGCTATTATTGAAATTGTATAAGGGTTCCAACTGCTGTTTAAAATACACTGATTGCCAATAATACTTAGAAATTGGCACCTTCCAGGACAATCTAAATTCTGTGTTTCAGCAATTTCCCTTTTGTCTTGCTGTCTTATAAAGCACAGGGTTAAAAATGTTAATGTCATCTCATGGCCTCTCAGATAGGATTTGGGCTGAGTTTATTACTCATCAAGAAAATTCTTTTCATTATTGTGAATTGGCTCACAACCAGTTCCTATATTCAGACTGACCTTTCTTTGTTCTCATTATTTTACAAACTTTTTATTATTTTACCTTTCATATTTAGATCTCAATGTACCAGGGGGAAAAAAAGCTTTTGGAAAGAACATTTCTAAGGAATTCTTTCAAAGCAGAATGACCAAGGAAAACCAATATTTTCCTTAGGAACCAGAGCTTAGAATAAACCTGGCATGAGTTAGGGGTACAGTTGCACTTTTTACCACATTGCTACTTAATAGTCCTGAGAATTTTTTATTGAAGTGATCATCCTTTCTCTCCTACTGCATAGTGTCACTGAAAACAACAACAACAACAACAACAAAACCCTAGAATTCATATGCACATAGGTATGTTTCTAGATTCTTCCATAATACTGATCTGTCTCATTTGTCTATTTATTTATCCTTGGAGCAACACCACACTTTCTCTATCACCACAGCCTTTTCTTTTTTTTTAAAGATTTATTTGTTTATTTATTTGACAAAGAGAGAAATCACAAGTAGGCAGAAAGACAGGCAGAGAGAAAGGGGAAAGGAGGCTCCCTGCTGAGCAGAGAGCCCGATGATGATGATGATGATGATGATGATGATGATGATGATGATGATTTGGGGCTTGATCCCAGGACCCTGAGATCATGACCTGAGCCAAAGGCAGAGACTTAACCCACTGAGCCACCCAAGTGCCCTTCACCACAGCCCACAGCTGGTTTAAAAATAAAAGTCTTCCTACCCTGTTTTTCTTCTGGAAGGCATTGGTCATTCTTGACCTTTGCATTTTCATACAAATTCTAGAATTTGTTGCCAATTTCCATGTGACAAATCTGTTAGGATTTTGAGAAGAATTGCATCAAATCTATGGATCAATTTGTGGGCAGCTGACATCTTTACAATATTGGTAAGACTTAGCTTTTGATTGCTGATAATGTTTTGGATATAATCTCTTTTCAAGTAGTATAAAATACGATTACCATAGGAAAAGAAGAGAAGCCATGGGGAAGAGCATTTGTCAGGAATGTTCTCCAAAAAAGAAAAAAAAATTTAAGAAGGAAAACAGGTCTCCTTTAGGAACCAGGGTCTAGAAAAAAGCATGGTTTTGTACATGGCTCCTGAAATAGATTATCCATGAGCGTCCAGCCAGGAAAGTGAAACCACTATAAGAAATTTAATAAAGGAAATAATACACAGGGATTAGAAAAGCTGAAAGAGCAAATAGGGGAACAAGAGGAAATGCAGAGATTAGTAAATGCAGGCAGCTGCTTCACCTCTAGGGAATGGAAGGATAAAGAAATGTATCCTCACTGGAGCCTAGAAACATGAGCCACTTGGTAAGAGTGGGAAATTCCACAGGCTAGAAAGGCGGAATTTGGGACCGTGGAGGGAGAGTTGTCTGGTAAGAGCCGGAAACACAGAAGAGAAGCAGCCACTTCTACCAATGCATCCTCTACTTCCCAAAGAGAGAAAGGGGGAGACCTCTCTTGGCTTCTCTTTTCTTTCAGTGCCTGTACCTCTTATTGACTAACATACCTGGATATGACCAGCAGGGAAGCCAGAGCAATATGGTTTGCAAGGAACAGCCCCTCCAATGATACAGAATAGAGCAAGGAACCGGAGAGCAAACAAACAAAAGAAGGGCATATAGGTCAAAACCACCTAGCAATACAGGTACTGAATTTAGCTTTTCTCTCAACACTCATCAATTTCATTTGCATCTATAAATGCTCACTACATATCAGGCACCGTGGTTCATGCATATTTGCCTACAACAAATTACACAGTCAATCCCAACATTAACGGTGAAAGGAAATATACCCCATCTACTCTAGCAGAGTTCATCAGCCAGCCAGGGAGGAAAGGTGGGAGCGGTGTGGGGTAGACTCCAGGGCTGCAGAGGAGGGTGAGAAAACATGGCATGTCAGGAAAATGGCAATACCATGGAAACTGCTGCCCTGCAAAGATACCTCTATAGAGTGCTGAGACTTCTCCCAGATTCCCAGATCCCTCTGAGGTGTGTGTTCCACAGAAGCTCTGAGAGGTTTCCAGTTGGACTAAGCTTTAGTGACCCACAATGGAACGTTCCTGATACCAAGCTCCTTGGATCTGCCTTTCCTTCCTGTTTTGCTTCTCCACCCCTTGTCTCTGCTTCTTAGCATTATCTCCAGAATAAATTATTTCCAGTCAGATTTTTGTCTCAGGGTCGGCTCCTGGAGGAAATTGAATGATGACACATATATTCACAAACCTATTACTGGCTGTTAAATAGAATTTTTCTTATTATGTCTGACTTTTGGCTGGAGCCTCACAACTAGAGAACATGGGTTTTAAGTGCCCACATGTTCCAAAGAGAGGAGTCAGGCCCCTCTCTATGAGATTCACTAACCCAGGCACAGTGGCTGTCAGAACTAAGAAATGCAAAGTTGGAGAAAGACTCTAGTTGATAGGGAGCCCTGTACTGTTTCATGATGCTGCTTCCTACCTCTGCCAAGTGATTGAGAGCAGTTCACAAAAAGTGGGGTTGTTTGCAGGAAGGGAGACTGACATCTCATTCCTGGCTGGAAGCTTGCTAAGCTGCAGATAACAAAGACTTCCTATAAAGCTAGGAGGAGAGGGTGCCTGGGTGGCTCAGTGGGTTAAGCTGCTGCCTTCGGCTCAGGTCATGATCTCAGAGTCCTGGGATCGAGTCCCGCATCGGGCTCTCTGCTCAGCAGGGAGCCTGCTTCCTCCTCTCTCTCTCTCTGCCTGCCTCTCTGCCTACTTGTGATCTCTCTCTGTCAAATAAATAAATAAAATCTTAAAAAAAAAAAAAAAAGCTAGGAGGAGAAAAGGAAGGAGACCAAAGGGCAATTTTAGTCGACAGTTCAGGAGTTAAATGAAGATGGAGACAGTGGCAAGTCAGTTGGAGCAACTTGCAAATTAGGGAGAAGGACAATGGCTGGAGCATGTGTATCTAGAGAGCTTCCCTGGGCCAAGTGGACTGCATGAAATGTTACTGGTCTTGAGTCACCTGCAAAAGGATCCTGCTTGATGGAGCAAGGGGATCCAGGGATGTACTCATGATGGTAGCTGAGAGGTGTTGTGAAAGATCAAATAGGGAGTGTCACGCCTGTCAGGGATTGGTGGAGTGAGGAGGTTACCAGGGAAAAACTCTGAAGAATCGAGAAAGATCTCTTGTGAAAGGGCAAGCCAGCATCTGGAGGTCCCCTGGAGAACTACAGAGAACACTGGCGAACTCTGATCCCATCTCCGTCTTCTTTGATCTTCTGCCTTGTTCCAAACCAGAAGGAGCTGGGTGGAGGGGGTTGGGAGAGGGGGTGGTCATGATAGGAAAGAAAGAAACAAGGAGAACAAAAGAATGAGCCAGGCTTTTCCTCTTTTCCATGATTGGTTCTGAGTCAGGCAGCAGCTGGGTGCTGGAGGAGCTTTGAAGTGGGTGAAAAATAGAAGTCTGGACTGTTGTAACGGTCTGGAGTTAATGAAAAGCTGTTGTTCCTGCCTGATAGTGTTCAAGGATCAGGAAAGGAGATTTGACAGAGCATGCCTGAAGGCAGTTGTGAGAGAAGATTGAAGCTGTTTCCTGAGTGTACCTTCCAAGTTCAGCTTGTTCAAAATGTTATATGTGTAGCATAAGATTGAAAAATGCTTCCACGTTGCTTACCTATATGAGTGCTGTGGTATAAGAGGGAATGCTCCAACTGGACCAGAGATCATGAGGAATCTCCCAAAAATAAAAGCAGATGGGTTCTGAGTGAAGGAGAAGATTCACAGCCCCTAAGACAGAACTAATGGGAAAGATTGGATGAATTTCGGAGTTCCTCCAAGCCCATAAGCAAGAGGGAATCTGTGGGTCACCCCTAAGGGTATTAAGGGGGGCCCCTGGGGAAGCACTTGGGTTATATGGCCCTCCCTCCAGCACTTATGTCAGGCAGTGGTAGCAGAGATGCCGAGACCCACACCCTGTTCTGTTGGGTTGTTCCCATCTTAGTGGCAGCTCCCCTCTGCCCCCGACGCCTTGATGCCCACAGCCTCTTTGTCCTCTTCCCATTGAAAAGCCTTCTCTGTGGTACTCTTCATAGGGATTTGTGAAATTTGGTCTCATTCCAAAACATGTATTTCAATTTGTGGAATTTTCAGCACCTAGCCAGACATGGTGGTCATAACCTTGAAGTCACATCAGCTTCAGGCCAACATGGCTGTCACTGGTCCAGTCCTGTGCAGGGTGTTCTAAGGTCTCCCTCTTGTGCTGCCTGCTGAATTCCCCTGGCGCTTCTCTCTGCAGCTCATCCTCAGGAGTCATGAAATGTAAGTTGGTTCTGCCTCTGTGATTCTGAGCGGTCTGGCAGACTGAATAAAACCCTCTTTGCTCTAGGAGGAGGCTTTCTTCTGCTGATGGTGAATTTTTAATTATTTATGGGGAATATTAGAGCACATCAACTCCCAGGCAGGTCTCTTCTCTACAAAAATGTATTCTGTGGATGTAAACTCTGGGAAAACTCCATGTAGGCTAATTTCAGTTTTACACCTATGAATATTTTATTTCCCAGTCATTCATAATGGTCCTTGAGGAGCCATTTCTATTAAGTAAATATATGCAGTCCCAAACCTCCCAAGATGTAATTGCCCATATTTTTGTTCTGGGTAACAAAGATATATATGTATGGTGGGCCACTTCTCGTAAGTATTACTGAAGGCTTGCTCTCTCTCTCTTTCTCACTCTCCCCTAGCTGCTTTTTCTCTCTTTTGTACTCACTCACAAGGCTGAGGTAAGAACACCAAATAATATATTGCCGTATAAACATGGTACTCCCTGAAACTAGAAATAACCAGTGAATGAGCCACTCTCAACTCAATCTTTTTGTCTTTCAGAAGGCATGTGACCCTATCAGGTAGGAAAATAAACATTGGGACACTTATTGGATTTGGTCCTTTCCCCCTAGAAGTATAGTGGAGGCAGGCTTCATAGCTAACTTAGGAAGAAAGTACCTTTGCTGGAATATGACCGATGGGGAAAAGTGGTTCCCTAGATCCTGCAGACTAAAGGCAGAAGGCTTGGGGTTCATTGGAAACTCCTGAACCTCCTGGAACATGGGGCAGTTTCCAGCCCACAGATGGAAGAGGAAGCAAAAGGGCATCCAGAAGACCTCACTGAATCTATATAGCCCAAGGAAATGGTGAAGATACATCAGAGCAGCACAGGAATTTTCTCAAAGGAGATGGTTTAGTCACTGAAAAGTGAATCTGAATCCCTCAGTTCCTGAATTCACCCAAGGACTCTATGAAATGGACAGACAATAATCTTCAAAATCTAGAGCAATGGCTTGTTTGCATAAGAATTCACTATTTTATTATACTACCCAGGACACTGTTTTGACAGTGAGGATGTGGAGGGAGAAAAAACCCAGGAAGAGTATATAAGAGGCAGAGTATCATACACATACATTCTTACTCTCTGCTCTCTAAGTCAGTCCTCACGGTGGTTTCTTGGATGCTGCTACCTCTTAATTTGGGAGAAAAGGGCACATAGGAGGTAATAACACAAGCCTTGGGACAGGCATCAAAGTGCCAAGTCAGTCGATGGCCCCCAGTCCCTTCCTTCCCATGTCCTTTTCCATTTCTCCTTGTCCCTCCAGATGAAAGAGAGAATCCAAAAGAACTTTGGGAGGTAATACCCCATGCTCTGCCTTCTTGTCATTCCACTCTAGAGTAAGCATCTAGATGGCCTAGTTTCCATCATCTGCCTGTGTTTCCAGGGTGATTAACATCCCAGCATACCAGATCTAAAAGTGAAGAGTGTAATTTGTACAAAATACGCTATTATAAAGTGGTAATGAATGCTGGGAGACTCCAAACCAATTTTACTCCTGGAACGATTTCAGAACAACTTGTCCCTGAAGGTATCTGAGGAGAGGGAGTCCATGAGTGGAATTTCAGCACAGTGCAGAGATTCCCCAGAAACCCACTTCAGTTACTAATCTTCTTAGGGTCCCTCAGCTCATACATTATCTTGTGAGCCAGGGCCCACTCAGTGGCCAACTATGCTCCTGGTGTACATAAAAACAGTAAGTCCCATGATAACCTTCTTGGGATTGGGGGCTGCTGCTGAAGTGGACATTTATGTGAACATTGCAGAGTGCGTGGTGGTTTGGAAGACCTTCCAGGACTCCTGGAAAGGGAGTGCAGGTCTTTTTTTTTTTTTTTTTTTTTTTAAATCTCTGTACCCTGACAGCATCTGGCCCAACCTCTAGTGGGGGTGAGAAGGTGTTGATCTTGAAATATCTTTTGACTGCCACTGTTGTTCTCCTCTGTCTACAACTCACATGCTTTACCATGTGTTCAACTTTGAGCATCACTCACATGCTTTACTCTGTGTCCATGGACTGAGCCTTGCTGAGGCTTTGGATCTCCCTTAGCTTCTGTTAAGAGAGATACAGAGAGTTCAGCGTCAGGCCACATTTCTTACTGGTTGGGCCCAATCTCCAATCTGACTTCTTGTGACTGGTCTTATTTCTGATTCATCTTTTTTTTTTTTTTTTTTTTTTTTTTTTTTAAAGATTTTATTTTTTTATTTGACAGAGAGAAATCACAAGTAGATGGAGAGGCAGGCAGAGAGAGAGAGAGAAGCAGGCTCTCCGCTGAGCAGAGAGCCCGATGCGGGACTCGATCCCAGGACTCTGAGATCATGACCTGAGCCGAAGGCAGCGGCTTAACCCACTGAGCCACCCAGGCGCCCTCTGATTCATCTTTGACCGTCCTGAGCCACCTCTACTCTAGCCCAAGGTTGTATAATGTGTGGTAAGAGTTTGGGACCTCATACCAGTCAAGGATGTCTCCATACTCAGCCACAAACCTTAGAGTCACCCTTCACTCCTCTGTTCTCTCACATCCAATAGTTGGTCGTTTGGCAAATCCCGAAGACTCAAAAATATATCCAAAATCTAACTGCTAATTTCCATCTCTAACTCCTACCGCCACTGCCGCAAGTCACCATCTTCCCTCAGCTAGGTAAATGAACAGCCTCCTCACTGGTCTTCCTGCTTCTCCCCTTGTCTCTTGAGAGTCCATCCTCCATACTGCAGCCAGATGAGCACACTAAAATGTCTGTTCAACTCATGCCACTGCTCGGTTCAAAATGCTCCAATGTCTCCCAACTCATACACAAAACCAGAATCATTACACTGACCACCAGCCCTTTATGATTTGGCTCTCTTTACCTCTCTCACTTCTTATGCCATGCTCCCCTGTGCACAGTGCTCCAGCCATGCAAGTTCCTGTGCTGTTCCCAAAACATGTCAAGCATCCTTCTGCCTCAGTTTCTTTTGCATTTACTGTGTCCTCATGCAGAGCCAGAGATCCATATGTTCCCTCCCTCCTTGAGAACTTTGCTTCAATGCCACCTTTTCAGTGAGGGCTTCCCAAACCTTCTCCCTCCCCTGTTGCGGGCATTCCCTACCCTTCCTCCTGCTTTATTGTTCTCCAAAGCACTTATCACCACTAGTAAAACAACATACACATTTTTCCTTATTTGTATGCTGCCTACCTCTTCTACTAGAGTGCAAGCTCCATGAGGGCAGGGCTTCTCTGCCTGTTTCATTCTGTACTCTGTTCCTAGTGCCCGCAACAGTGCCAGCACATAGTGACTACTCACAGCATATTGTTGAATGAATGAGTGATGCATAACAAGATGTGGGAACCATTGTGGGAACCATTGTTGGGGAAGCCAACAGGAAGGTAGGTGGTCTGCTTTTGGAGGTATTAAAACTACAACACTGTTTGATTCTAGGAAGGATATACTGAATGTTTGCTGTGAACATGGCACCAAGAAAGACAAACCAAGAGAGAGGCTCTGACCCCTTTCTTCAGTTTGACAATGAAGTCTCTGCTGGGTCTGGCATTATGTGAGTTGTTGGGACTCAAGGACAGTTAGGACATATCATAACTGACCTCAACAAGCCTATCAGGAGTTCAGAGGTACAAATAAATAATTATAAGCCAAGATACTGAGTGCTTCCTTAGAGGAAATATAAAATAGGACCAGTACAAAGGTTGGCAGGGATGTCCCAAGGCTTCCACTGGAGCTGATTTTTGAGCTGGCTTTTAAGTAAACATATGCCAGAGAAGCTTATTATTTCCTAGGATGATGAATAACATTAAAGACAAAATAGCAGTTACAAGGCAGTGTGCCACTCATGCTGGAGCTGGCTTGTACTAGTTCATGAGAGTTGACTGTTACATTTTCAGGAATTTCAAGAGAGTTGGCTGACATCACATTGGCAGCTTGAACTCAGCCATCGTGGGAATATTACACACAGAAACCATATGTATATATTGTATATATTTTATATATACATATATATATAAAATATATATATGTATATATATATATATATATATATATATATATATTCATATTCTCTCTCTCCCTCTCTTTATATATCAGGTCTTTCCCTCCCCAAAGAACTGGTTGCTAAAGACTCATGAACATACCACCAGCTACAGAACAGATATGATCCTGTGGTTCACATGACTGGATGGTCAGAGTAGCTATCACAGTCAAGGACAATACACTTCAGTGATGGTAAAGAGCTAGGTCTCCCTAGTGGGTGAGATTTGGATGCGCCACAGTGAATGTACTGGGTGAAATAATGTCCCCCCCACCAATTCATTTTCATGTGGAACCTCAGAATGTAATCTTATTTTGGAAATAGGGTTTTTGCAGATGCCATTAATTAAGCGAGGTCATGCTAGATTAAGATGGGCCCTAAATCCAGTGACTGGTTTCTTTATTAGAGGAAGGAGATTTGGATACAGAGACAGAGGAGACCTGGGACAAGAGACTCAGAAATTGAAGTGGTGCAAAGAGAAGCCAAGGAATGTCAAGGATTGCTGTCAACCACCAGAAAGTAGCAAAAAGCAAAGAAAGAGTCTTCCCTGTAGGATTAGGAGGGAGTATGGCCCTACTGACCTCTTGATTTTGGACTTCTAGTTCCAGAACTGAGAGACAATGGATGTCTCCTGTTTTAGGCCATCCAGGTTATGGCAATTTGTCACCATATTAGGAACCAGGCTACCATATTGGGAAACTAATGCAGAACTTCATAAACAAAGAAAATGAGGGGGGATATGTATGAGATGACTGAAGGAAAGGAACAATAAGAACTGTTGTCATTTGCTTATTGAGGGTCTCCTTCATTCCTGTGATGTGCTGACTGTGTGGTCAGTATCATTTCTGTCCTTCTCCCTCTGTTTCAGGCATTCCCTATCCTTCCTCAGGCTTTACTGTTCTCCAAATCACTTATCTTCTGGTTCATCATTCTCATTTTGAAGCGAAGAACACCAAAGTTCAGAGAAGTTAAGTGACTTGCTCAAGGACACACAACTATTAATGACTTAAAAAACAAGCTTGTCTGGCTTTTAACACTCACCTTCCTTCCCCTGTGACACTCTCTCTCCCTCATGCTCTCTTCCAGCTGGGCAAGAACCATCCCAGTGTCTCAGGACGCCTGGGTGGCTTAAGCCCCTACTTTGGGCTTAGGCTATGATCCCAGGATCCTGGCATCAAGTCCCATACGGGGCTCCTTGCTCAGCAGGGAGCCTGCTTCTCCCCCTGCCTGCCCCTCCCCCTGCTTGTGCTCACTTTCTCTCTCTCTGACAAATAAATAGATAAAATCTTAAGAAAAAAAAAAAGAACCATCTCAATATCTCAAGTGAAAGAGACAGTAGTGATATTAAAATCCTTAATAGGTACATTAAGGAAGCAGGGCAAGGAGACATTTAGGGTACAAGTAGAGTTCAACACTTTTTTGCCCTGCAAAGATCACCTCAATCTGATAGAAAGATTCAGATGTCATTAAAAAAAATAAAATTTTAAATACCTACAGGCATGAAAAATGCTATGAGAACTGAGACATTTATATGGAAGGAAACCATCATCACAGTCAGAAGAGATCTAAGCAACTGACATTTATGTTGGTTGGAATTTCTTTTTTTCCCCCAAATCTAGTCTTTTATTTGGCATCCTGGTCTGAAGTTGAAAGAATAAAGATCTGGCTGTTAGAATAGCAAGCAGGAGTCACATACCATTCTACCTGTTTGTATACTTTAGACAAGATTTCACTTAAAAATAAAAATAATCAAAAAAAATAAATGAAAATAAAAATAAATCCACCAGAGTTATAAGGGAAGATCACATTTAACAATTATGGTTATATTGCCAATGAGTCCCCTTCCCCCTACTTCCAATAGATTCATGAGTTATATAATTTGAGGATTGTGTTTGAATTTGCTTATTGATAAGGATAATCAACCAATTATATAATAAAAGGAAGCATTCCTGACATAAGTGCAATAATTGAATGGTGGATAATAAGATGAGTCTATATATGTTACCTTGCTTACAAAAGCACAGCCTTCACATGAGATAGAATTTTCTTTCTCATATGATTACTCAATTTATAAAAGTCTAACATTAGAAATACTGTCATTTTGCCTACTTGGTTTTTATTTTTTAGAAAGAGAGACAGAGCACATGTGGAGGGGGTTGGGGAGGACAGAGGGAAAGAGAGAATCTTAAGCAGGCCCCACTCTCAGCACAGAGTTGGATGTGGGGCTCAGTCTCACAACCCTGAGATCACGACCTGAGCCGAAATCAAGAGTCAGACTCTTAACTGACTTAAGCCACCCAAGGGCCCCTTGCCTACTGGTTTTTAAAAATCATTATTATTTCTTCTGAACTGTGATTAGTTAGCATCTTTTTTTTTTTAAGATTTTATTTATTTATTTGACAGAGAGAAATCACAAGTAGATGGAGAGGCAGGCAGAAAGAGAGAGAGGGAAGCAGGCTCTCCACTGAGCAGAGAGCCCGATGCGGGACTCGATCCCAGCGGCTTAACCCACTGAGTCACCAGGCGCCCCCTAGTTAGCATCTTTTAATCTGTGATTTTAACTGTTGATTTAACTGTTAGGGTCTGAAGTTGGCCTAGCAATTGGAATTGGTTTCTTTTGGGCCCATACCTAGCAAAAGGCTATGTCTGTACTTCACTGACTGTATTCTAGCCTTTGGGAAAACACTTTCCTCAATGTTCTTTTAAGGTGTGACTGCATATGCAGGGTGCACCTACCCCAAGCCATCTAGATCGTCTAAACCGCAGGCAGCATTCAATGCAGAGATCCCAACGTGGTAGAGCCTGGCCTTCAGTGGCTGGTTTGGTTGGTAGTTTTAAATACTTGAATTTGAATGCTTTTAATTGAGGCTTGCACTCTCCTGTCTGGCCACACTAATCTCCACCACTTTTGCGGTCTTAACATTTAGCCGAGTTCCCACAGTTTATCATTTATGTGGCCCTTGGAAGCATTTGCTTCTATGACCCAGGGAAGGAATGCCTTGGACTCTTTTCCACACTTGCAAACATGCTTTCATTGTCTTGATTATGCTTCTACTCCCCACGGGAGTCGTCATAGTTCTTCTACTCAATCACATTGCTTCCCTCCTGAAACCTAAAGTCAATGCAGAGAGAACCGGAGTCTTGCTGGCGGGGAGTGTGTATCTTTGAAGCTTGAAAGGGCAGTTTTAGTGGAACCGAGTAGCAAGGGGCTTTGGGCAGAGAGCATGCGAGGTGGTTCCAGATGAGGAGCTGCTAAGGAGTGTCTCCATGAGGGAATTGCTTCCCAGTGTTTCTTAGATAATTTATATACTTTGCAGATACCAAATTCTGAGACAAATTGAGAAATCGGGAAAACAGGAGAAGGTATTACAATTCTCCAGTGAGAATCAAAGCTGACCCATGAGCAGAGAGATACCACTGGTCTGAAGGGATCTGTTGAGGGGATCCACTGAAGGAACAAGAAGCGCTAGCCCTGGAGGTGAAGGTTAAAGTAGACATTTCCCAAGCATGTCGCGGGGATGTGCCGATATGATTTGCCTTCGTGCCTCTAGCTATTACCATATTGTAAGTATGTGTTCCTGGTCCTATCTGCTGCTAAGGGAGAGACACTCCTTTTTTTTTTTTTTTTTTAAAGATTTTATTTATTTATCAGAGACAAAAAGAGTGAGAGCGCGCACAAGCAGGCAGAGTGGCAGACAGAGGCAGAGGGAGAAGCAAGCTTCCTGCCCAGCAAGGAGTCCGATGCGGGACTCGATCCCAGGACCCCCAGCTCATGACCAGAGCTGAAGGCAGCAGCTTAACCGACTGAGCCACCCAGGCATCCTAGGGAGAGACACTCTTGCAAACAAAATAAATATGAATACCTATATACTTTTATGTTCGGATATTTGCTACAGTCTACAATTTTTTTGTATACATAAGCTGCATATTTCTCATCTATTAAAAATATTTTAAGAAATAGGAGTATCTGCCTGGTGTAGCCAGTAGAAGGTGTGACTCTTGATCTCAAGGTCATGAATTCAAGCCTCATGTTGGGCATAGAACTTAACTTTAAAAAAATATTTTTTAAGAAATCCATAGGGGCACCTGGCTGGCTCAGTCGGTTAAATGTCCAGCTCTTGGTTTTGGCTCAGGTCATGACCTCAGGGTCCTGGGATGGAGCCACCCCCACCCTGCTCCCAGTCAGGCTCCATGCTCAGGATTCTCTGTCTCTCTCCCTCTGCCCCTCCCCCATTTGTGCAGCTGCACACACGCTCTCTTTCTCTCTCTAAAATAAGTAAGTAAATAAATAAATCTTTGGAAAAAAGAAATCCACAATAATAAGTAAAGATTTTCTGATTTTTTTTTTTTTTTACTTCCAAGTCCCAAACATTAATATGTTTTTGAGACTTTAGAAACAGTGCAATGAATGAGGATTTAAATGGGTGGTGAGAGACTGTTTTGAAATTTTGCCTAGGGCCAATCTTATTCCTGGAGGAAAACAACTGGTCTCCAGGAGGCACAGGCTTCTGCAGGGAAGCAAAACTATTTGGTAAATGTCACAGGGTATGGAAGACACAAGACACAGGGATTTGCTATTGTTTGTCTTATCTCCCACATTCTCAATTTCCCCTGGAAACGTCATTTCATTTTTGTCTTGACTGACAAATCAGCTTATACGGCTAAGGAGGCTTACATGAATGTCGTAGCTGAGGTGCTGTTTTGGTCCAGAATCCGAGGTCTCTTAACTACTCTGTGGCGTATAGCACTTGGCCAAATAGTGGGATCTGTGGCTTCCCTTGTGTCAGACCAGTTCAGGTGGAACCAGATGTGATCAAACCATGCCACGGTCTCAGTAATGATTGCTCTTTTGAGAAGAAATTATTCTCTATCACCCTACGAGAGACAATGCTGTCTGTACAGATTCCCTCTGGTTCTGGGAGACTGGCAAGCAAAGAGAGGGCATGAATGAAATCCAACAGGCCCATGCTTCACTTCTCATTTCAGTCCAACTCAAAATGGGAGCCTCTTTGGCTTCCATTAGCAGGAACCAAAATTGCCCTTGGAGACTGGGACAAAGCCAGTAAAGAACTCTTTGCCTCTTATACTTTAAGGAGTGTGATCGACAATGGTTGACCTCTGTTCCACTCACATTTTTGTATGTGGCCAGAGGAGGGGAGAATTAAAATTCTCATTCTGATATAACAACAAGGCTCTGAGCTGCTAATTAGGTATACAAGTAGATGCAGAAATAAAAGACGAACATCATAGAGATGTAGATGTTATCTGTGGTGAAGTAGGCGATGTTGATGTAGATATTCTAAATGTTGTGATGGAGTTGTCCGTGACACTGAAATAAGTGCAGATGTAGTGATACAGATATAAATATAGAGTAGCTGCCAACAGAGATGTAGATGAGACTGGCATAGCCGTAAACGTGGATGTAGTTGATGTGGAGGACAGATTAGAGTTTCTCAAATGTCAGCACTATTGACATTTTGGGCTGAATTATTCTTTATTTTTGGAGCTGTCCTGTGTATTGTAGGATAGTAGCATCTCTGGGCTCTACTAACTAGATTCCAGGGGCACGCTTTTCCTGCTGGCAGTTGTGACAATCAGATACATTTCTGGAGGTTGCCAGATGTCTCGTGGGTATGAAGTTGTCATGGTTGAGAACCACTGCTTTAGACAATGTGGATGTAATGTCAGGTAGACGTTGATGAGGATGTGAGCATAGATGTAGACAATGCAGATGATGAACAAGAAAGTGTAGCTGTAGGTAATATAGATACATTGATGTTAGAAAAGTATATGTAAAGACAAGCGGCCGAGATGATGTAAGAGGAGATGTAAATGCTCTCACTTTGAACATGGATGTAGATGACATACATGACATGGTTAATGTTGATGGTATAAATGTAAGTTGTATGATCTGGGCAGAAAAATGCTGGTGTTGGTGATGCAGATGAGAGATTAGGTAAAACCAGACTTCAGGTATATGAGACAGATATCTGGATAGATCACTATAAAAAGAATTTTCCCAATGTGAACTTAAGTTTTTTGAAGATGAGGATCATATCTATATATACGGATACCTCCCTGAGCAATTTGGAGGTACTTATGAATGATCTATTGATTGTTTAATTAGTTCTACCTGTTAAGAGCCAATAAAGTTATCTCTTATATTCAAGTATATTTTCTTTTTTTTAAAGATTTTATTTATTTGCCAGAGATAGAGAGAGTACACACAAGCAGGCAGAGAGGCAGGCAGAGGCAGCGACGAGAGAAGCAGGCTCCCCACCGAGCAAGGAGCCCGATGTGGGACTCGATCCCAGGACCTTGGAATCATGACCTGAGCCGAAGGCAGCGGCTCAACCAACTGAGCCACCCAGGCGTCCCTCAAGTATATTTTCAATTAAGTAAACAGATTGTCTTCAGGAAAGTTTGTGGTTATTTAAAACTCCAAGTTATAAATAAAAGTATGTGGGTAGACATTTAAATACTCAAAACATATCCTGCATATATTTTTCCAACATTTTGTTATGAAAATTTTCAAACATACAGAAGAATTGATAAAAATCTACAAATAAGACCTATATACCCACCACTTAGAGTTTACCATTAACATTTACTTTACTATATATATATATATATACATATATATATATATAATTTATTATACATTACTAGGCTATACTATACTATATACTTATACAACTCATGTCTATCCATCTGTCCATCCATCACTCTGTCTTATTTGTTGATACATTTCAAAGTAAGTCTTACATGTGTTTTTCACTGATGCCCTAGACAACTAAATTCCCCCAGATACTACTTTTGACTTCCTGTAATTACATATTATCACCTTGCCTAGGGTGGTCATAGATCACCCAGGATGCTTTTCAGAATAAACCTTTGTAGGACTTAGGAGATCATCAAGACATTAGTTAAAAATTTGAAACTGAAATTCAAGCCAGGACAAAACCAGAGTTTATTAAGGAGAGACACTGAGAACAGGCAGGCTGTGGCATTTCTCCCACTTCTTTGGGAGAGTTTCCAGACCTCGGGTAAGCAGCATCCTGTCAGGAATATTTTTTTAAGTATGGTGTTGCCTGAAGCAGAGAAACTGTCCTGTGATCTATTAAGGTCCTTTTCAATAGAGTCATCTGATTCTGAGGTCTCTCATTCTCAACTAAAGACTGAGACTAACATTGAAAAAAGACAAAAAAATGATGAAAACCAGAAAGACATTAGATTTCAAGAAATAGATAGCTTCGTTAGTACAAGATCACCTGACAAGTCTCAGATGGTCTCTCAACTCATTCAGTAAACCTTTTTTTATTTTAAGATATATGTATTTATTTATTTGAGAGGGAAAGAGAGAAAGAGCATGAGCAAGGGTAGGAGCAGAGGGAGAGGGAGAAAATCTCTCAAGCAGACCCCCAGGCTGACCGTGATGCGGGGCTCCACACTGGGCTCGATCCCATGACCCTGAGATCATGACATGAGCTGAAACCAAGAGGTGGATGCTTAACCGACTGAGCTACCCAGGCGCCCCTTCGGTGAACTTTGGTAGTATGCTCATACATCAGACAGCAACTGCGTCAATGGTTCTGCTTTCACAGAGGTCCTAGCCTTTCTCGCAGACATTGCCAAGTGGTCAGCTCGCAGCTGGCTGACCCACAGTTTAAGCAAATGCTATTCAGAGTCCTGAGGAATCTGACTTCTTCCCCCTAAAGAAGAAATGACCAACATGAGACTCTTCAGAATCACAGTTCTCTACATCCCCCAAACTCATTTGCCTAACCAAATTTGGAAATCTCTCCAAAACATCAAAGCTGACAAGAACCCGCTGAAAGTCCATTGGCTGTGGACTATCCCATTTCCAAATATCCAGTAAGACATTTACTGAGTGGAAGGAGTGTCTGTCTGTCAAGTCTATTGAATTGTTACAGGGCTGTGGTCAGACTGAGCTGCCAACATGTTACCAAGTTGGGCTAAAGAGGGCTAGATATGGGACCCTGTGACATGGGCGGAGAGCTACTGAATAGTGAATAGTGAAATGAACCATCTGCACCAATTAGAAGGAAGTGTACCTTCTACTTGATTCTGGGAAGGTTTTCCCTGGGCTTTGAGGGTGGGGAACAGAAAGTTTGTCCTCGAGTCTGGAGGATGGGAGAACACAGAGTAGCATCTACAGGCTGTAGATGCCCAGCCTGTATCTCCTTGGGCTTTGACGTTGCACAGATACCAACATGACTTTGAACAGCCAGCATCTGCCTCTGTACCTGGGGGCTCTGTGTGGTAGCCGGGGTCTGCTCTGCCCATGCACACAGCAAGCCAGACATGCTGGAGCATCATTGCCCTCCCAGGTGCAGCCTTTGACAAGAGTGATGGGAGCTGGTGCTCACATGCCCTCACCTCTTGCTCCTCATGCAGGATAAACTCTGAGGCTTATGTTCTGCCCTGGTGCCCCAAGTTGTGCAGTGGGATTGAGTTCTGGTTGTCCACAGCAGCAACTTGCTTGATGATGCACCTCCTATTGGCCCCTTTTTCTCCTATCTCAGCTCCCCACTTTCTCACTCAAGTAAGCTATTTGCACTTGAATTTGTGCCCCAGAGTCTGTTTCTGAGGGAACCTAAACTAAGCCACACAGGCAGCAAACAAAAGCTCTGAAGGTCCCTCTGGCTCCTTATTTTCCATCCTGTAATCCGTGAAGGCCATCAGAAAGCAGAGAAGACAGAGCCGGCCAAACTCTCTTACCTCAGCCCAGAAAACTCAAGGGCATCTTTTCCTAGTAACAAAGAAATTCTGTGCCTTTGGGAACAGCTGTCACAGTGTCAGCTCTGGCTTCATATTACTTAACCACGCACCACCACCTCCCAGGATGCAATCTGAGAGCCATCAGAAATACACTGAAGGAACAGCGGCACAATCCTGGCCATAGCAGCAAATCTCCCACGTCCCCGTTCATCTCTGCCCCAGCCTGATACATAGCAGCATGGAACACTTTCAAGTACAAGTCCCATCACTAATGGAACCCTTGGAGAAGAGGTTTTAATGGCCCTGGAAGCCACTGTGCTTACACTGAGCATCTGAGTGAAAGTCAAGGGGACAGATCGATCTTTGGTTTTCCCCTAGAGATTAGGCCAGAAGAAAATCACTGAAACACCAAGACACAAAAGAAACTGTTACCTCTTCAATGAGGTTGAAGGCTTTGCAAACTCGGTGCTTAAAGGGGTGCTGAGCCTGGGTGGCTCAGTTGGTTAAGCGGTGAACCCTTGATTTCAGCTCAGGTCATGATCTCAGGTTATGATCACGGGGTCCTGGGACTGAGCCCTGGATGGGGCCCCATACTCAGTGAGGAGTCTGCTTGGGGATTTTCTTTCTCCCTCTCCCTCTGTCCTTCCCCCTTCTTGCATTTTGCAACCCCCCCCCCCAATAAATAAATCTTTACCAAAAAGGAGTGTTATTCTGTTGATGTAATCCAATTTGCAGGTTGGGAAATACCTCCATATTTTGTTGAAATAAAATAATTACTGTTGTCTATGTCTATACACTAACAGAAGTTCAAGTGGGGAGATGGGCAGGTCATTTACTGTTATGAGGAATGCTGAGCATCCTAATTCCCTTTTATCTATGATGTGGGAAATGGTGAGAAGCAGGATTCATCCCCGACTACAGAAGCCAAATCAGATGGCCCTTTCCCTGACCCCCAGCTACTAGAGGACAGTCACATGATCTAGTCTCAGCAAATCAGACGTTCCCATGCAGGACTTAATTTAGACTCGGGAACAATTTAGAATCTAGTGCAGCAGTGGCACCTAGGCTCCTGGCCATAGCTGCAGTGGTATTCAACAGCCAGAGTGCAGCAAGGCCAGAGTCAGGAACATTCCAACCAGACCATCCCTGCAGCATGACCTCAGCTGCATTCCTGCTGCCCAGCCTCCTTCAGATCCTGCCTGTTTTCAAAACCTGATTATCCAGATTTCTGGATCAGTTCTGTTTGCTACCCATTTGCCTTCTACTAAAGTCAGCTGAAGTCCACTTCTGTTGAGTACAATGCAGAGCTCTTACTGGCACAGAAAGTGACATCCCCTAGTATACAGAGTCACCCTGGAGGTCGGAGATGTGGGTTCTTGTTCGGGTGGGGGTAGGCATCTAGATAACTAGACAAAGTGGTCTTTATCTCCTTCTCTGCAGAGGGCTTGACTGCATAATTGCTAAATTACCCTTACTCTTCAAACTCTATGATTCTACATGAAGTGTTTGCCAGTGAAGACCCAAAGATACTTGAGTTTCTCCCTCCTTAGTGATAGGGGAAGAGTGTCTGGGAAAAGATGTCACTGTGTGAAGCCCACAGATAGATCTGGTCCAAATCAAATAATCAAAGAGTATCTCAAGCCACTGTATGTGTGCACAGGTCCCCTGAAAGGGTGAATGTACCTGGTAAACACTGCTTTGGACATCTCAAGGCCAGGAATATCGATGGTTCATTTAATGGTGTCCCTAAATGTCTGCTATATGAGAGGTCCCATTGGAGACAAAGAAAGTCAGAGATCAGATTGCAAGACTGACTGTCACTTTTATGTATGCAGTAATCTAAATGATCTTGTAGCCATGAAAACAAGTGCAGGGAGTGGGAAATGCAGTCATTACATGCATAGACCATAGATTTTTAGGGGGAGAGTAAATGTCGCTTGCTTTGAAACACTTCCCGTGGTCACACAATAACAGATGCAGGAAAACCCCATTGGAAACATGGAACGTCAGGAAAACTTTTGCAGTTTAATGACATTGGAATTTATTTGTAGAGTAGTTCCAGTTTTTATAGGAGAGCAGCTAGTGCAGATTGAAAGAGGTTTGAGAGCTACAAATGCAATGGTAGACCCTTGCTTAAATCCTGATTCAAATAAAACAACTGTAAGAAGACATTTTTTCAGACAATTGGGTAAAACTGAACATGGACTGAGTATCAGATAACATTAAGGAATTATGGATGATTATCGTCAGTTATTCAGATGGCCCTTTCAGATGGTGCTTTTGTTTTGTTTTGTTTTGTTTTGTTCTGTCCAGTCCTTTTCCATTACCAATAGATGCTCTGTTCACAGGGGAAATAAAAGAATGCCTCAGATTTACTTTAAAATACTCTAGCACTGGGACACCTGCGTGGCCCAGACAGTTAAGTGTCTGTCTTTGGCTCTGGTCATGATCCCAGGGTATTGGGAATGAGTCCTGCATCGGACTCCTTGCTCATCAGGGAGCCTGCTTCTCCCTCTGCCTGCTGCTCCCCCTACTTGGGCTTGTGCACTCTCTCTCTCTGACAAATAAATCAATCAAATCTTTTAAAAAAATCATAAAATAAAATACTCTAGCATTGTACTCCTCAGAATATGGCCTGTGGATCAATGCAAATTGCATGCTGTTGGCGTGTGATAAGTGCCTTAACAGTAAGTGTTTAGAAACCGTTATGACACTTGGCATTGTCATAGCACCCAAGCAGGGTTAGTGGCTTACTGGCCAGGGAAGAGCCTGGTCTGAGTGCTGTTGAACTTGGACGGTGAACTGCATGTGCTCTGAGCACGAGCTGCGTGCTGGAGGGGGCCAGGACGGGACGGACACCAGACAAAAAGGCCCTTCACTATTGATGGCTAAAGAAGCAGCGCTTTAGCACACACACAGAAAGGCTTGGGGGTGGGGCAGATTAATGAAAAAGAGCTGCAGAAAACTGACGGCTGTTGAAGCTAGGTGATGGGCACGTAGCACGGAGCTCTCCACATTTGTGAAAGCCTGGAAATCTCCATCACTTGGTTTACCAAAAAGTTAAAAAGAAATCTAGTCTGTCAAGGGAGATATTTTAAATAAATACATTTGCAATACATTTCACAGATTTATATAGACACATAGAGCGTATGTGTGATAGGTGTGTGTTTCACATAAACTACTGTAGAAATGACACGCAGGATAATGCATTGTTCACATAGGGATTATGTCATGGTTCAGGTAAGACTTTATTTTACAGAAGTCGTGGTAAACAAGCAAAATAATTTGCTGCATCATGAGCTTGGTGAGCTTTTATTATATAATAAATTCTGATTATATAATACATTCCTTGAGGCCAAGTTTCCTGGGAGATACCCTCTGTGTCTCCATAGGACTCAGCACAGGGGACCGCAGAGTAAATGGTGCTTAATAAACACTGGCTGATAGGCCAAACTCAGGAAATGAATTGCTCTGAACAGTAGTTTAATTCTCCATGCAGTAACGCCACACCGCTCAATCAATTTGAAAATCAGTTTCCCGAATCCACCCTCGTGGGGATTTGTCACAGAATGTTTGAGCCTGAGGGAAACTTGGAGCTTTGCTAATGTCCTCATTCTGCAGATGGAAATGAGGCCTGGAGGAATTATTTTATTTATTTATTTATTTTTTAAAGATTTTATTTATTTATCCGAGAGAGAGAGGGGGAGAGAGCGAGCACAGGCAGACAGAATGGCAGGCAGAGGCAGAGGGAGAAGCAGGCTCCCTGCTGAGCAAGGAGCCCGATGTGGGACTCGATCCCAGGACGCCGGGATCATGACCCAAGCCAAAGGCAGCTGCTTAACCAACTGAGCCACCCAGGCGTCCTGAGGCCTGGAGGAATTAGATGAGCCTCACTGGACGTCCTGCTTGTTAAGGGCAGCACTGTTGCCTCGGCCGCCTCCAGTCTGCCATGATGTTTTCCAGAAGGGACAAAGCCACCTCCTCCTTTCCCCCGTCCCTTACTCCTGCTTTAAAATTACATGGTCTCATTTGCAGGAAGGAGAAAGAGTTGTCAAGCCGGCTCTACCAGGAGGCTGAACGGAAGATGGGACCCCTCTTCTGGGGGATGAGACGGGACTCTAGATGGGATGGAAAGAAGATGGGACACGAGAATGAGCTCATGTCCTAATGGGTATTTACCCAGGACTGGTCTGTCCCTAGCCTGGCTGTCCCTAGCCTTTAGGAAGTCTCCATCTCTTTGGGGAAAGAAGATATATACACTTTAATAGCTATAAGAAGGTCCTGCGATGTAAGATTAGAGCATAAATGAGAGCTTGGGTAGACTCATGGGGGCTAGAGAAGGCATGGGATGTTTGGAGGCCGTGGAGCTTGGGCATAAGGTCTGAGGACCGAGAAGAGGGAAGAACACTTAGGTTAGAATAGCATGGTGCTAGGTTAGTGCTTCCCCCTGCTGGTGTTAAGGAACTTGGGGAGTTTCTGGGGGGTGATGGGGGAGGTAGAATGGGATTCAGTACTGACTAGATTTAGAAAGACCCCACTGGTAGCAACGGTGTATGGGAATAATTGCAAGCAGGAACCTGAAGAAGGGCCTCAAGGAGATAAAAGCTTGAAGCAGATAATGGCAGTAGGAAGAGAAAGAAGAAGCAGATATAAGAATTTCAATTTTTGAGCAACCTCTCCCTGCTTAAAATACTCCAAAAAAACCGAACACTACTCCCAGGTGCAATTCTAAACACCATAAATCAGAACTCATTCGAGTACTCTGAACTAGGTATGATTGGGTATTTCTGTTTTATAGACGGAGAAACTGAGGCACGGTATTCTCAAGTAACAGGCCCAAGGACACAGGCTAATAAATGATAGAGTCAAGATTCATACCCAGGCAGGGGGCTCCCAGGTCTCAGCTCTTAACAACCACTGCGTGCTATAGTGGAATGCTTAAAAGCATCTCATGCCCCAGAATGTGAACCCAAATTTTTTAAGCCTGAGTGACTTAGCAAATGTTAATGCCATTGATGGATGGCATATATCAAATGGGAGAAACATTAGCCTGCAGGAAAGAGGAGATTATCCTTGACTTTTTATACATTTTGTTTAGGGTGACAAAGACACATCTGAGTAGAATGTGCCTTGGAAAATTGGAACTGCAGGTGGAGCTTGGGAAAGACATGGTTGCAAGGTGGTGGTGGTTGTTTTTTCCCAACCTTTGGAAAATGTTGTGCTACTTTCTCCATGATTTCTAATGAGAAATCTCCCATCATTCCAATTGGTTTTACCTATAACTAAGACGTTCATCATTTCTCTCTGGTTGCTCTTAAGATTTTTTTTCTTTAGTTTCCAGAAGTTTAATTTTGCTGGGTTTTGATGAGGATTTCTTTATTTTTATCCTAGTTCAGGTTCACACTATGTCTTGAATCTGTAGGTTTTGTCTTTCACCAATGGAAGTTTTCAGCCACTATTTCTTTGAATATTTGTTTAGCCCCACAATCTTTCTCGTCTCCTTCTGGGAATCTGATGATATCAGTGTCAGTATCTTTTGTTACTGTGCCACTGTGCCCAGTACCTTTCCTCTTGTCTATCAGACTGAGTAAATTTGATAGAACTGTTCTCAATTCAGCGATTCCATCTTTTGTCCTCTCCACTCTACCAATGAACCCATCCAACCGAGGTTTCTTTTTTTTTCCTTTTTTAAATTTTGGTGGCTGTGCTTTTCAGTTCTATAATTTCCACTTAGTCCTTTTTTGTAACTTCTATTTCTTAGATGAGGTTTTATATTTCTTCTTATGTTTCAAGGGATTTCATAATTACTTGCTGAAACCATTTTATGGTAACTGCTTTAAAAATCTCTGCCAAATAGTTCCAACATCTGATTCATCTCACTACTGGTGTCAGCTGACTATCTTTTCTCACTCACATTGTGATTTTCTTGGTTCTTGGTATGACAAGTGATTTTTTTTTCTTACTGTATACTGGACATTTTGCAAATTATGTTAGGAGACTCTAAATCTTATATACATCTTCTATTTTAGTAGGTAGCCACCCTGTTTGGGCTTTGGATTTTTTTTTTTTTTTTAAGATTTACTTTTGTAGGCTGTAGTTTCAGTGACAGTTTTCTGAGCCTTTGCAATGCTGCTTTGGTCTACTTTGTTCTAGCTTTGCTTAAGCTCCCACTGGATCCCTGCATGTGATGCTTACATGATATCACTGGGCAGATGTAGGGGGATGCCCTAGATCACCATCTGCCATCGCATGGAGGCTTGGGAGACCCCAGGCCTGCTGGAGCTACTAGCGCACATGAATGTATCTACATTGTCCATTTTTAAAAGATTTTTATTTATTTATTTGACAGACAGAGATCACAAGCAGGCAGAGAGGCAGGAGAGGAGGAGGAAGCAGGCTCCCCGCTGAGCAGAGAGCCCGATGCGGGACTCGATCCCAGGACCCTAGGATCATGACCTGAGCCGAAGGCAGAAGCTTTAACCCACTGAGCCACCCAGGTGCCCCTACATCATCCATTTTTTATTCTAGCAGTTTTATGATTTTATCTTTTTACTTTTTATTTTTAATCCATCTAAAATTCATTTTGATATCAAGAGTGGGGTGAAGAATTTAACCTTTTTTTACTCTCCTCCCCCAGCTGGGGAACCAATTAAACCATCCGCTAAAAATTCCACCTTCTTACGAATTTGAAAGGCTACCTTCATCAAATTCTTAATTTACATATGCATTTATATCTGTGGGCTGAACTCTTTTTTTTCTTTGATTTGTCTGCTTTTGTTGCTCCTTGAGTTACTATAGAATTAAAAATGTTTTCATATTAGACAAGGCTAGTCCCCTCTCTTTAATTTGCTAGCTATTTATGTATGTTTTGCTTTTAAAGGGATTTGTGACAGGGTTGCAGGTTAAAGAACAGCAAAGGAAGATGTGGCTTGACCTGATAGAAGTTTCTTGCAGTGTTCCAGGAGAGAGAGGGTAGGATACTATAAGGACATATGGCTACCATGTCTTATTTTTGACATATCTATATATTGTCTACACAGTTCTTAACTTTATCGCTAATTCAATTCACTCAAAAAAATTTTTTTTTTATTTATTTATTTAGAGTGAGAAGGTGTGAGGGGCCAGGGAGGGGAAGAGGGAGAGGGAGGGAGAATCTCAAGCAGTCTCTGCTGAGAGCAGAGCCTGACGCAGGGCTCAATCTCATAGCCCTGAGATCAAGACCTGAGCCAAAATCAAGAGTCAGATGCTTAACTGACCGAGCCACCCAGATGTCCCTAATTCAATTCACTTCCAAATTGTAAATATTTATTTTATTTTTATTTTTTAAAAATTTTTAATAAACATATAATGTATTATTAGCCCCAGGGATACAGGTGTGTGAATCGCCAGGTTTACACACTTCACAGCACTCACCACAGCACACACACACCCCCAATGCCCATAACCCCACCACCCGCTCCCGACCTCCCCCCCCCCAGCAACCCTCAGTTTGTTCTGCGAGATTAAGAGTCTCTTATGGTTTGTCTCCATATTTATATTAGGCTTATCCTTTGTGCTATCTGCAAAAGCACAGATTAGATGCAATAGTTATATATTTTCTAACATATCAAACTGAATAGAAAACAATGAAAATAAACATTGTTTGTTCACGTAGTGCCTACAGTATACTACCGGCAGTTTGAGAAACAAAGGGTCTGAGCAAACTATTCTCATCTGTTTTCCAGATGAAAAGCCTCACTCAGAAGGGAGTCACCTGGGTTGACTAGTGATCTCTATCACTTGAGCCGGATTCTGGGTGCACAGGTGGGTTTGGGTTGTGAAAATCATCAGGAGGTTCACTTAGAAACTCTTCTCTGTGTGAATAGCACAATTCAGTAAAAAGTTTTCCAAGTATCTCCGTATTGTTTTGTGCTAATGACTGGTACTAAGATCCGGCATGTACTCACACAGGTCTTGCAAAGCAATGACTAATGAA
Source organism: Mustela nigripes (assembly GCF_022355385.1). Taxonomy (NCBI): domain Eukaryota; kingdom Metazoa; phylum Chordata; class Mammalia; order Carnivora; family Mustelidae; genus Mustela; species Mustela nigripes. The sequence goes on from NW_026739490.1 coordinate 2,566,897, forward strand.
GTGAGTAGTCGCCATACAAACATAAAACTTAACAATTGTTCTTCAGAGTTCTGATGTTCCTGCAAGCAAATCTACCCTCTTGGAGACTGCTGGAAAGAGCCATAGAGGATATCACAGGCCAGTCAGAACGTTCACGGGATGGTAGGATCTTGGTGAAGTGATCTGTAGGGCAGAAACAGATGATAATGCCAAAGGCTAGAGTCTTAATATCCTTATCTCTTGGTCTTTATTAAAGGTAAACAGAGATAAATGGAAAATGCCATTTGAACCTCATGAAGATCAAATTAGAGAGCGAGATTGCAGGGAATCAAATATCTTGTACTGACCTGTCACAAGCACTTACTCAGATACAAGCAAACACACTGCATGCTCTTTTTTTTTCTTCTTCATCTTTTTTTTTTTTTTTTTTTAACCCTAAGGCGATCCTGGCTTTTACATTTCTAAATTCCCTGGTTTCAGAGCCTGCCTCCTGCTGAGCTGCCCTTAGCACCCAGAATAAAAAAGGTTATAAAATCACTGATACTAAAATCTCTCTGCCAAACAGAAGTAGCTTCCATTTTCTGTCCTTTAAGAACAGTAGAAAATAATCCAGTCTCCTGTTAGTGGGCATGGAAACTAATTTCCAATATTTTTTTCAGTGGCTGAATAATACTAAAACCCACAGCATTCTTTGGAGGCCTCCATTAATGGGTCCCACACTAAAAAGCAATAAAGTTACCGACCTTAAAATTCAACCTGCACATGTTCAATGGTTAAGTCCGGCTGGTTTCCTGATTATCTGGGGGTTAGTTGAATAGAAGCCTGGGTGGGAGAGATTCACATGATTGCTTGTCTTGTTCCCTCAAGTATCTCTCAAAGACCTACTCCTTTCCTATTTTCTCCCATTTGGGTCTCCCTCCAGTGGTGTTTCTGCACTTCTCTGTGAAACGCTGTTTCTTACCTCTGATCATCTCAGAACTGGAAGCCTCAGTATGTAACTCCTGACCTTTAAAAGTCTCCTCTCCCCATCCGAACGTCACCAAGAGACCTGCCTGAGAGGGCTCCCTCACTCTTCATGGACACTTGAAAGCCGATCTATTTGCAAAATCCACTTTCTGGCAAGTTTCTGGAATCTTTGGCCAACCAACTTTCACCTCAGGTTTCTCAGAATCTTAACTGCACAGGGTTGCCAGCTTCTCTTGTTCTCCCCCACACGAACGACAGACCTCCTTCCGTCAATGTCATGTTTGGGAAGGGCTGTCAAGGCAGGGATTGGCATGAGGCCTCCAATGGCAGCTTCAGAGAGCTTGGTGCCAGGTGATGTCATTCTACCCCCCAAGTCTCGAACGGGGGGTTCAGGACACGGCCACGGAGCAGAGCATCTGCCAGCACAAGCCAGCACTAGCTATTTAAAGCCTCTCCCTGGCACAGCAAGGACAGGGCAGGGGTGAGGGGCCAACTGTTCTGAGGGTGACAGAGGGTGCTGAGAGTGGGCAGGCACAAGGCCACAATGACAGGGAGGAATCCACTTGGGCAAAGGATCCCTTTTCCTCTTCCTCCACCAACGGCCAAGGCCACATCTCAGCAGCACGGCACGGCCTGATGGAGCTTCCACAGACTTCAGTACGTGGTGCCCATTTGTTTTCTTCACACCTTCCACATTGGCAATCTGGTAAAGACAAAGAGCCTTTCTTTTCTTTTTTCTTTAAAGATTTTATTTATTTATTTGACAGAGATCACATGTAGGCAGAGAGGCAGGCAGAGAGAGGCAGGGAAGCAGGGTCCCCGCTGAGCAGAGAGCCCGATGCCGGTCTTGATCCCAGGACCCTGAGATCATGACCTGAGCTGAAGGCAGAGGCTTCAACCCATTGAGCCACACAGGAGCACCCCCCGCCACACCTTTTTTTTTTTTTTTCCCAATTTGCAGGTATTAGCTCTTATTTTAGAGGGTCCAAATGCTCCTTCCACACCCTGTTCGTATTATAAAACCGGGAACTCTGGCTTTGGAGAGACATTATGATTAACATGTGATCCATCTTAAACTGTATTTAAATCTTTATATTATTTGGAGAAATACAATCTCAATCACATGGCCTCTGTTTTACAGCTTGGTCTGATTCTTGTACTTAATTCCGTGTAGAGATTTAAAGCTTTCAAAAAAACCCACATCTAATAAAAAAAAACCCGTCTCTCGGGTTGGGTTCTCCCAGAAGTAGACTCCGAGTCAAGGATTCAGGTGCAAGAGCTTTATTAAGGAAAGGCTCCCAGGAGACACCAGTAGGTGAACAGGAGAAGGAGGACAGGGAGACAGAAGAGGCTGAGCAAGGCATGATTTCCCGGGAAGCCCAAGTCTTGGTTTGATCCAGAAGGGAGCTCTGGAGAGTATGTTATGCCGCAGATGATTTTCTTCCTTCCTTGGGCAAAGGAAGCTGTGCTTTTGGGCTCCCCAGCCAGACAGTCTGGGCCTTAAGTCAAAGGGAGTGGTAGGGTGGGGTGAGAGGTGGCGTGAACAGAGAGGCTCTCCAACCCACAAACACTGCTGGCTCTCCATGCGGGCTGAAGTGGCTCTGGTATCATCAACTCATGGGGGGCCGGGGGGGGGGGGCGGCTGGAGCCACAGGATTGGCCAGATAGGCCAGAGGGGCAATGGGGGAGGCACTGACAGCACAGGCCATGGGGCCATCCTGCACGCTGCGTGCCCTTACCACTGGGGGCATCTTAGAGAGCTTTCATCACGTTCTGCTTCAAGAGGAAACGAATGACGTCTTTTGAAAGTCCCGGGGTTGGCTTTTCATCATCCAGAGACACACTTCCTTCTTCCTGTGGGTAGAAGTGGGCGTCCTTGGAATGCCTCCGTAAGACCGCACAGCCATCCCGGTTGAAGATGACCCGGGCCATCTGGAAACTGCGAAGGGCATACTTTTGGTTCTCCTGGCCCTTCAGTTCATTGATTTTCTGAGTCAGGCACTGGCAGACTGATGCAGAGAGTGGATTTCTAGCGGCTGGCTGGGGATGGCCAAACATTTCATAGAACCTATCCAGGGATTTCCGAAGCCCATTGTCCTCTGCTGTGGTCTCCGTCTGACCCTTCACACAAGGGTCAAGCCAGAAGTTCTCAGAGGTCCAGGAATCATTTTGTTCGGTACTTAGGTTACCGGTGTCTGCAAGATAAAACACATTCCAATACTCAAACACATATTTTAAAAAGCCAAAAACAGACAATGTCTCTTCAATTCACCACACCTACTACTCTCTTGGGTGACTGATAATGGGCACAATTAGCTGATTTCAGAATTGATTCCCACTATCCTAGGGTTATGCCACTTGTTTGCTCAGAACAAGAACATCTGATTTGTATGTTCCAGGAGTTCTTCATCTATGGTCTTTGCATAGAAGTTCAGGGTAGGTGTGAATTTGGATGGGGATCAAAATCACATCTTTATTTTCACTAACCTCTTCCAGAAATTAAGCATGTCCTCCCATAATGTAGGCAACAAACCTATTAGCAGCAGTGCCTATGACTTTGTTACCAACAGCTCACAGCTATTTTCATATCACCCATAGTCTGCAGAAGACATTTTTAAATATCATTTATGCCTGTCACTATGCTATGGCCTGAACTGTGGTTCTCCAAAATTCATATGTTAAGCCCTGCTGCCTAATGTGACTATATTTGGAGATGGGGCTTTTAGGAGGTTATTAGGGTTAAATGAAGTTGTAAGGGTAGAAGCCAAATCTGATAGCAGTGGTGGCTTTATAAAAAGAGGAAGAGATCTCGCTCTTTCTCTCTCTCCGTCCATGTGCAGGAACTGGGGGAGGGCCTGGAGAGCCCACAAGGAAAAGGTGGCCTTCTTGAGGCCCGGAAGCCCTTCCTGGAACCCAGCCATACCAGCACTGTGATCTCAGACTTCTGGTCTCTAGAACTCTGAGAAAATAAACTTCTGTTGTTTAGGCCACCCAGTCTATGGTATTTTGTTATGGCGATCCAAGGAAACTAAGATACGGTGCTTTGAAATTACTGCTGTTATTAGTCCTGATACTAGATCTTATCATTTAAGCATTCATTTACAAAGCATATATTAAAGACTCTTAACTATAGGGACCAAGCAGAGGGTTGCCGGAGGGGAGGTGGGGGGAGATGCAGTAATTGGGTGATGGGCATTAAGTGGGTGACAGATATGTGATGGAATGAGCACTAGGTGTTCAAGGCAAGTGATGAATCACTAGATTCTACCCCTGAAACTAGTAATACAATATATGTTAACTAACTAGAATTTAAATAAAATCTTAAACCAGATGCCAGCGGGATCCAGGGCACAAATGCAGTAAAGACCCCTAATGTAGACAGTGCTGGGTATTTATACAGTTCAGACATTGTCTTTCTCTATTCCCTACAGTAATCCTATAGACTCTTTATCTCTCAATTAAAATCACCACCTTTGTGATTTGTAAAAGAGTCACAAACTAAGTGACTTAAGAATAGACAATATGAAGCCAGAATTGGAGTCAAACCCTAGTCCCTGATCTCACTTTCTGTACTTCTCTGGGAACCATAATTCTTTTTTTTTTTTTTAAACCTTTTATTTATTTATTTGAGAGAGAGAGAGGGAGAGAGCACAAGTAGGCAGAGAGGCAGGCAGAGAGAGGGGGGGAAGCAGGCTCTCCACCGAGCAGAGAGCCCAATGTAGGGCTCGATCCCAGGACCCTGAGACCACGACCTGAGACGAAGGCAGAGACTTAACCCACTGAGCCACCCAAGTGCCCCAGGAACCCTAATTCTTAACACAGGAATCTCTGAGCTCTTCTGAAACAAAGGAAAACATTCCACACAAATAATTTGCAGAATTCTTATACATTTGCAGAATTTCTTATACATTTTATTCTTTAACATTTTATACTTCAAATCAAAATATTATATTTTCCTTTTCTGCTCTGATATAAGCTTTAATAAATTACTACCTTTAATTCCACACACACACCCCTCACCCCCACCAACTCAATCAGTAGCTATCATAAGGGCGCCTGGGTGGCTCAGTGGTTAAGCCGCTGCCTTCGGCTCAGGTCATGATCTCAGGGTCCTGGGATCGAGTCCCGCATCGGGCTCTCTGCTCAGCAGGGAGCCTGCTTCCTCCTCTCTATCTCTCTCTGCCTGCCTCTCTGCCTACTTGTGATTTCTCTCTGTCAAATAAATAAATAAAATCTTTAAAAAAAAATATTTGTACTTGCTAATGATGAAAAGTTGTGTGCTACAGCCGGTGGTTTTACTAAAGGAGAAGGGATTTGGGGTTTTGCCTCTAGTCTTGTTATCAGCTAGACAGCATACTACCTTGCTGAGCTTTTGCTTTCTCATCTACAGTAGTGTCAGTAAATGGTCTCTCTTCAAGAACTTCTGTGGTTGGACAAGGAACAGAGAAGTAGATAATCCAAAGCATCCAAGGATATGGACACACATGGTAGGAGACACAGGTAGGCCCACACATGGACAGACATTCACGGGCCCACCGTACAGGTAGCCCAACAACAATGCACTTAGCCACCTTGAAGAATGGCTGATTCCAAGGTGGTTATAGGAAAGTACATGATGGGTACTTTGTTCTAGAATGCTCAAATACCGATGGGGGCTTGTCAAGGGGAGAGCAGAGGTCAGCTCGAAAGGGGTCAGCTGGCCGCATCTGGAACAACTTGAGCATCAAAATCAATAATGAGAATAATGAATGACAGACCGTTCACTAAAACAGAAAACCATGAATTCATAAAGTAATTGAAAGTTTGCTGAGGAACAGGGTATTCGCAGTCTCAGAGTACTTCCCCCTAAAATACTTATCAGTTACAAATGGAAAAAGAATAACTTCATCGTGGAGAAACCTGGCACATATCACCTCAATCAAGTGACCTAAATGATGGGACCAACCGAAATCCTGTTGACACTTGACCAGACACAACATGAAGACCCCAGCCACTTCTCTGATAGTCACACCAACGCTGCATCACCTAAACCCAATTTTGGGGAAGTGACAGACAAAACCAAATTGAGGGACATTCTGTAAAATGACTGGCCTGTACTCTTCAGATGTGCCAAGGTCATGAGACCCAAGAGAAAAGTGAGGAAGGCTGTTCCACACTGAAGGGCACCAAAGAGACATGACAGTTTAACACAACATATGATTTTCACCTGGATCTCTTTGCTATAGAGAACATTTCTGGGATCACCTGACTGGGGGCTGAGGATTAGATGGTAAGAATGTACCCGGTTAAACTTCCCGATTTTGCAAGTTTCGCTCGGTTATGGTTATCTCCTCGTTCATAGGAAAATCAGGGTGGTGGGCATCATGCTGGCAACTTACTCTTAAACAATTCGTTGGGGGAAAGAAAGTTCTTTGTGTTGTACTTGCAAGTTTTCTGTGCGTTTGGGATTCTCGCAAGAAAAAAATCATGAAAACGAACCTCTGGAGGAATAATCATTAAGACTTCCTTTGGCGGCCTACTTTAATATTAAGAAAAACGAAAAAAGAGCCTTCATCCAGGGCTTGGCCAACAGTCCTGTCTAACAAATGGTAGTGGCTATTACAGAGCCAAGGGGAGAAGGGGCCGGGCCAGGGGTCCCACGATGGCAGGGTGAGCTGTCCTTCCCCACTTTCTTCCCCAAAGATGATCTGGTCCTGGGGACATAAGGGAAGGGAAGAAAAGGGAAGGGACAGGAAGACGGGCTGAGAAGTGTCAATGGGAAGAGTGGAAGGGAGAAAGAAGGTCCTTGGCAGTGACCCTGAGAAAGCTGGGGCAGCCATTGACACAGAGCTCTCCTAATAGCACAACAGAACTTGCTAAGGAACTGGTCAATAACTTTGATTTGAACCCAATGAGCCTAAAACATGGGCTTGTCTCCTCTGTTTTTCATGTAAACATCAAGCAGAAAGCAACTCATCTTCAAAGAAACCCTCCTTCCCTTTTCCAGAAGAAAATGACAACATGGGTTGAGTTATTTACTACGTCAGTTCTTTTGAACACTGTCCCCAGCTCATTACTGTCTTTGATTTCCTTTTAAAACTTGCTTTACTACCAAGAACAAAGCTATCTCTCTAATCATGTGGCTGTTGCGGCCTTTCTGACATCTGGGATTTCTTTGCCAGCAAATAGAGTCAATCGCTTTTCTTTTCCTGATACACCTATATGCGGACGGACAGCACGGTGATCTTGGATAACTCAGTCAGTTCCTGCATCCTCACAGCCAAGTTCAGACTGTACCTTATTTTTACATTAACATAGCCCAGACTTGTAGGGCTCTCAACTTGGGACAGTAATGTCTACTCTAGGGAGAGTCTGGGGATGTTTTTGTGTCAGTGATTGGAAAGTGCTACTTGTATTGGGTGAGTGGGGTCAAGGAGGTAAGTGGCCTAGAAGGCACAGGACGATCCCATACAACAAAGACTCATCCTCCCCAAAATGCCCATAATGCCTCTTACCCCTTGAGAGGAACAGTGGCTCAAATGATGATTTCTGGGAAGAGCAGGAAGTGAATGCTGAATCCTGCTGCACTGTAATATATTGCTTTGTTTTGGGCTCCCAAGGCACCTTTTTTCTGGCACCCATTTGTACCATGCATTCCTCCCCTCTCAGACGTTGAGCACATTTTATTTTTCTCAGCAAGCGCCCCGGTCCCAATGATTGTGGCATTGTCTAAATTGAGTAGAATTTCCCTTTTGATCCCAATTTGCTTCCATCACGAATAGAATTTCTTTAGGAATCGACAAGAAGAAAGGCAGGAGGATGGCGCTGGGTATGACCATGCTTTTGCATGCATTGTTTCAAGGTCACCTATCTACCAGAGCACCTGTTGGTTAAATTACCTTTCGGCCGGAGAGAAAACAGCTGACATACAGATGTTTGGGATTCTTACAAACCTAGAAGTCTTTTTATATCTTTAGGACTTATGGATGGTAGTTTGTTCAGGCAGTCAATGAGCACGGAGGATTTGAGATTAACGGTTGCATTCTGTAAGACGCCATTAGCCTTTAGAAACCCGTATGTTTAATGGGGGTTTCTTGTAGAGAATCTTCCATGGCTACGTCTGTGGTTGATAACTGCGCAGCAGGATTTTATCTCTGTGAAACATTTTAGCTTTCAACTTTAACAAGTTTTTCCTAAATGGATTTGATATTTAGCATTCTGTCTCCCCAGCCTCAATGCCCGCCCACTCTGCCTTATTTGTTCACTTTCTTTTACTCACGATTGCTAATTGGGAGGATCTGGGGTTTCAAGGCTGCACTGAGCCGAAAGAAATCAAAGATTTAATAAAAGAAGAGAACGATCAGGATTTAAGGAAATAAGGCATTGTGGCTCATACAGTCTCCTTTTACATTGCCTCAAAGGGAACGCTGCCCCTTTCCTCAGGGCGGTGTGCGGTGCACGCCCACGTGTGGCCCTGCTGCCTTGGTCTGTCTGTTGGAGGCTCCTCGGGTTCTGTGTGGCTCTGAGAAAGTCATGTGTGTAGGAAGAACAAAGTGAGTGGGGGAGGCGGCATGTCCTAGTCATTAATGGTCACAGATTAGCACAGTCTCCTCTCCTTTATGACAGCAGACTTCCGAGGCCCGCAGGCTCGCTCTGTGGGTGACGGCATCGTTCTTCAAACAGTAAGGGCTCTTGCCTGTGGATCTGGAGCCCTGCTCTGTAGGCTGCATCTCCCTGCCCAGACCTTTTTTTCCTTCCTACCCTCTTCTGCTCCTCTTACTTCTGCCACTCCACTCCATACCCTGCGGAAGAAAAAAGGAGTGAACAGGTTCTCGGGATGAACAAGATTCAGTCCTCTACCTCCAGCCCCACCGGCTGCACGGAAGTCGGACTGCGGCAACACCTCTGCATCGTGGCCTCGGGAACTGGCTTCTCTTCTGACCCTTGCAGGCCTCCTCCTCAGAACCTCGGCACCTGCTGTTCCTCTGCGTGGAACATGCTTTCTCCACTTTATCTGCATGACTGGTTGGTTCCCTCTCCTCCTCAGGTCTCGGTTCAGACGTTAGCTTCTCTGTGAGAGCTCCTGTATCGGTCAGGATCAGCTACGTAACAAGCATGGGCCAAATCTCAGGGGCTTAAAATAATAAAGGATTGTTTCTCACTACTTCTAGCTCTGTGTCATACCAGTAGATCTGTGTGGGCTTGTCCGTTACCCTGGAACCCAGGCCAGTGGGCCAGCCACCACCTCAACATTGCTTAGTGCCTGCGGCAGAAGGTAAAGAACCCAGGGGAGCAGGCAGTGACTGGGAAAGCCCCGTCATGTCAGTGCACATATCACTGGCTAATGTTAATTCATATGGCCAAGCCTAATTCTGGGAAAGAATAAAGATCGGGGCACCTGGCCAAGCGTCTGCCTTGGGTTCAGGTCATGATCCCAGGGTCCTGCGATCGCGTCCCTTGTCCGGCTCCCTGCTCAGAGGGGAGCTTGCTTCTCCCTCTGCCTGCCACTCCCCCTGCTTGTGCGCACTCTCTCTCTGACAAACAAATAAAATATTTAAACAAAGAATGAGGATGAAAATTCTCCTGCTGTGGGAGGAAGAAAGTATCATTCAGTCTTCTGATCCTTCAGTCTTGCTCAGCAACTGCTGAGCACACAACTTAAAATTGCATTTCCCTCACTCATTTAGGCCCTGACTGTCCTTGTGTCCCTTCTCTGCCTTACATTTCTAAGTAAACATAGCAGCATCTACTAATGCATGATTTGTTTGTTTATTGTCTATCTTCTCCTGCTTATGGCATTTGTTTGTCTGGATGCCAGCTGTCCCCCCCCCCCCCAACCCCCAGGGCCTAAAGCAGTGCTGGCCTGAGATAGATACATTGAAAACCTTTTGATGTTTTATTTTACTTGATGAGTTTCATTTTCAAATAAAGATGTAAAGGTGCATGATTACTAGGGTTACCAGTGCTCCCTAAGGTGATTGGGAAGTTTGCCCAGGACAACCCAGGTTTATGGCTGTTGTCTCAATTAATGATTAATAGCACACTCTTTCACTCCCAAAAGGGCCCTGGATCCCACGATTCGTAATATATATATAGACATGTGTGTATATATATATATATATATACACACACACATATGCATCATGATACAGCCACCACATAGAAGTTCCTGCCATACATCCCTATGTCCCAAGGGCTGAGTTTTGATGCCAGAGATAATCCCATTCTGTGGGCTAAATAATAAGATGTCCACACACTTTTATTTTTTTCCTAAACTTTCTGCTCTGCTGTCCTCCAGGACAATTCTCCTTCCCTTCCCTTTCTTTTCACAGCAGTCCTTTCTCCTACCCCCTTATTGTCCAAAAACTGTTTGGTTTCTGCCCTGAAAGCAAAGGGACTCAATTCACTATATCCCATCAGTAACTCACTGTGATTCTGCTTTCTGGTCTCGTATGACTTTCCACCACGGTGCAGTTAACACCAGCACTGGAGTTCTAAGATACCTTACTTTCTGTCTCTTTCATAGCCTAAAATTAATGACCAAAAAAATCAGTAAGCTTACGCTTCCTTTTGCCCCATAGCAACCCTACCATCTGCGGCTTGTACAATTTGGAATTTGCAACTGTTCCTTTAAAGGACAAGCCCCACAGACTCATAAAGGGGTGGGGGCAGGACGCAGATATCAAGCTATTTAATCCAAATCCACACTTCAAAGGACGGGTGGTCTGGTCCGGTGCGTTTGAAACTGCAGTCTGAGTCAGGACTTGTTTATATCCGAGAGCTAATCCTGATGAATCACCCAGAGGGGAGGTGGCATATGCTGTCACCCTTCCTCCTAATGGTGAACAGATGCACCGGGCAGAAGCTAGGGTCCTCTACAAGGCAACTGCTGAGAATGAAAATGAACGCTGGAAAAAACCAAAAATATGTGCGATCGGTGAACAGCCCTAAAATTAAGTGCCCGTGGCAATTAATAAGGCTGACTGATCTCTGCCGTCTGATTGGTAAGCTATCTTACTCGTACCTGGGCATTTTATATTTTCTTAGGAAACTAAAATGTTCTGAATACAAAGAAATAGAATATCCAAGTTCACACCACTCTAAACGGACAGTTACCATTGTCATATTTGCTTCAAGTCTTTTTTTCTTATTAAGAAGTAAACACTGGGGATCCTGGGTGGCTCAGTCAGTTAACAGTCTGTCTGCCTTTGGCTCGGGTCATGATCTCCGGGTCGTGGGATTGAGTCCTGCATCCAGCTCCCTGCTCAGTGGGGAGTCTGCTTTTCCTTCTGCCTGCTGTCTCTCTCTCTCCCTGACAAATAAATAAATAAATCTTTAAAAAAAAAAAAGAAGTAAACATTTTAGGGATGAGTGAAACAGGTGATGGGGATTAAGCAGTGTGCTTGTTGTAATGAGAACCAGATGTGTTGAATCACTCTATTGTTCACCTAAAACTAATCTAACACTGTATGTTCACTACACTGGCATTAAAATAAAAACAAAACAACAAAAAAAGAAGTAAATATTTTAATTAAAGTTGACCACTTCTACACAGAAATTCATTCATTCCAGGCCATTTATTTATGTCTTTGTTCTTAAAGAGTTTATTTTTGAATAATCTCTATACCCAATGTGGGCCTCGAAGTCACAACCCCAATATCAAAAGTCACGCACTCTCCCCACGGAGCTCGCCAGGCGCCCTTTCCAGCCCATTTTTATACCTGACATATGTTATGTATCCCTAAGCAACACCATGTTGCTTTGGGTGATGGTCATTTTCATTTTATTTTCCATATACGAAGTTTTGCTTTTTCTCACTCCACTTTATGATTTTTTCCTTCCTGCCATTGTTGATATATGAGTCTGCTTTAGAGTATTATAAGAACATACCTCACTATTTTTCGTCCATTTCATTCTCTTGGGATGGCCATGTGGGCTGTGTCTAACTTATCCCTGTCACAAATGAGGCTTCAGTGACCCCTCCCCCCATACCTACTTCCTGGTGTACTTGCTCTAGAATTATATCTAGTCGTGGAACTGCTGAGTCGAAAGGAATGTGCGTTTTCAGTTTCACTAGAACCTGCCAAATCACTTTCCAAAGTGGCTGGGGCACTCCCACCAGCAGGATCTGGGTTACCCTGTTTCTCCACAGCTTTGCCGAACTCTCTGACACTGTTGGGTGTATCCAATATGTCTCCTTACTTGGGGTCACATTTCCCTCCTCACTCAAAGTGGCCGAGCTGCTCTCCAGACCTGTCTCCAGTCACCTGGCGGCGACTTGTGCTTCCTATACTGTGAAACATTCATCTTCTTTACCCTTTCTCTATTGGACTTTGTCTTTTCTTCTATCTTCTTTTTAATGGCATACAAGATGAAGTACAGAGAAAACACGGTCTTTGACTTCTCTGCACCTGAGGTCATGACTAGATTATCCCAGGCTGAGGCTGGATAAAAGACCTCGATCGGAGTTTGTTTTCCTTTTAATGGCAAATCTTCTCAAGTAAGACAACCTTCGCAGTATCAGTTTATCACCTCCAAAATGTGATACTGTGTCTCTACTCCATTCAGTGAAAAAGTCACACGCCAAGGCGGACCCAGGGGCAGGGCCAATAGCCGGCTCACTGAGTCTCATTTTGCAGACAAGAAAATTGAGACAAAGACCAAGTCTCCAGAATCACTTCATGAGAGGCTGTGGTGAGACCACGGACAAGGCTAACCTGCTTATTAATTTTCTTCCTTAAAATACTCTTCATGTGGCTCACATTTGCCATAATTAGGACTACTTTGGCTGTGATGAGCCAGGCAGGGGTGTTCTCCCTAGATGATTTTGGTAAAAGCCGAGGAATCACAGGCCTGGATCCTAAAAATGCTTAATACCATTCTCTTCTTTAGAAGGAGATTAAGGTTTAGCCGAGGCTTGATTTAAAACAGCTTCCTTTTGCAGGTTGTTAAGCAGTAACCAAATTAAAGGATCAGAACCTGACCCCTTTGCAGCTAGAAAAGCCATGGGGGATTTGCTGGTTCAGCTCTTGCACTTTCAGGACCAGAGTCTGAGGGCTGGAGCTGGAGCTGGAACAAGAACTTGGATCCCCTGAGCCAGTCCAGGTTTTGGGGCATAGCTCTTGGTCGGTTCTGCATTCAGAACCCCAACAGGGGACAAGAGGGGAGGCTCTCAGACCAGAGAACCTGAGACAGAATCTCCTTCAGGAGCAATTGGGAATCAGGAGCTTCCCTGCAACACTTAAAGCAATCATTTAAAAATGTTTTCCCCCTGCTAAATGCCTTTTAAAATCTCATTTTACATGGGATATTTCAGCAGATTTATTTCATATCATGGCCTAGATAGTAAGGCACAATCAGGGGCAGAAAAGAAAATCAAACGATTCTGGTCTAGGTTGCTATGGCAACGTTGCTATTTTGAATACGATTGTTTACTTCAGCATAATTAAGTTCAATGTGAGCAGCTAATTAAGATGAGGCTTGAAACTTTAACCTTAACCTTCACTGTAAGAAAAAAAATAAGACTTTAAAAATGATGCTTGAGGTGTTGCTGGAGACATATTTAGCAGAATGCTCATCTCCCTTTGCTGGGGAAGCAGAAAACGGATTCTTTTTTCTTTAAGAGGAACAGGGGCCTACTCACCATCTGTCCAAATCCACAAGTCAATATTTCCTAATTTTTAGAGATAAAGAGGAACAGAACAGAGCCCTTATCAAAACAAAGCCAGTTCCCATGTTGACATCAGCAGACTTGCTGAGACTGACAGGCAAGGAAAGTCGGATGCTTTCCTACACACAGCAGGGTTTTCATTAGATGCATATTTGTGTAAACAGCCTTGACTCCACATCAGATCCGACCTTAGGTCCATCTGTGAAGTAACAGGTTGAATTTTAAGGAACGTGCCAGAAGGCAAAGATATAGCTGAGCTCTCCCCCTTCAAAGTAACCACCCACCCCAGGAGGCCCAGCTCTTGTATTCAAAATGCTGACATCACTGAGAACATGCTGGAACCTCTCAGGAAGTGTTTCCACTCCTCCTGGAAGCTTCTCCTGGACATCCTCATTGGTGGCAAATCTCCACCCTTGGAGGACAGAATTACCTTTTTGGAAACTGTCAAAAGGCATTAGGAGTAAAAGTTGATCAATAATGTCAGTGATCAAGCAGGGTAACATGGAATGAGGTAAAAAGCAAAGTTCATCTCCAAAAAGAGATTGCTTTTCTTACATTCCACACACTAGTTCTGAAGTTGTTCTTACAAAGGAATTCTAAAACCAGTTCTGTGCAATGGCAGGCAGTGTGGTACTATATGCTTTCAGAAGTGTACTTTATAGGGCAGAGCTAATGTGGGTTTAAGTTCTAGCTTCTGTAAAACAGCTCATAAGCACAGATCAGAAATCTGAGTATTTCTGTCCTGATAGATGACTTGCTTGCGAGCATTGCGAGCATGGACTGGGGTTTAGAAGGCTCAGGTTTGAGCGCCTACGTGTCTGCTTCTGGGCTATGTGACCTGGGGCGAGTCACTTGACATCTCTGAATCTTCACATCCTCCTCCGTAAAATGAGGATGGTAATAATAATGATCCATACCTCGTGGATAGTTGTAAGAATTAAATGCTTTATTAGCATAAAGCCTAGCACACAGTTCACACTTAATAAATAATAGCTACTTTGTCATTATTATCATAGAGCAGCCCCAGCAGCAGTGATGTTACATATAAATATGAAGGCATTTGTCATTTACACCCGAGGATTTTAAGAGTGAAGTGTAAATGCTCTCGTGTATCTACATGCAGGGATAGACACGTATCACAGGGAAAGTCCAGGTAAGCCCGCGTCGTACCCGACATCGTCTTGACCGACAGCTGCTGCCCCATCCTGGCATCAGAGCTGATGGGGCAAACCATGGTAAACATCACCCATCTCACGGTTAGGACTGACTCCGGAGAGGTCCCAAGTGCAAGCTCTGCAAAGCAAACATGATCCCAGCGTGGGTGGAAACAGCAGGTCCCTCGGTGTGTGGGAGTGTCAAACACAGAAGCCCAGGCTGGTGGGGCCCTCCAGCTGTCCCCTGACACATCCACTAGCCTGTGGGTGGGATTGAAATGACTCAACCTGTAGGACCTAATGGCGGTGGTGGTTTCCTATTTGATGGAACCTATGAATCAAGGGCAGAGCTTCAGGGAAAAGCTGAGGTTAGTAAATACCCCGCAGAAGGAGAAACAGACTGCATCAAACAAACAAACAAACAAAGAGACTGGGAAATTAGGCAGAAATTAGGCAGAGAAGATCTATGTTCACAGAATGACTGCTGACAGAGTCAGAGCTGTAGTGCTGAGTTAGATTTTAAAAGGCAAGATAAAGACTGAGAAATACACTAAGAAGAGTGCCAAGGGAGTGAATATTTCCCTCTCTCCCTGCCCTCCCCAACTTGTAGCTGACTCTGAAGAAGGGCAAAGCTATGAGCCTTCTTTTCTGGAGAAAACATCAGAAAATATAGAGAGCTCAGAAACTGGGGGAAAGCCATAAACATTTAAAAACAACAAATATGGGAATCTGCCTTCTGCTCGGGTCATGATCCCAGTGTCCTGGGATGGAGTCCCGCATCTGGCTCCCTGCTCAGAGAGAAGCCTGCTTCTCCCTCTCCCTCTGCCTCTGCTGTTTGTGCTTCTCTCTGTCAAATAAATAAATAAAATCCTTTTCAAAAAATAAATAATAAGGGCGCTTGGGTGGCTCAGTGGGTTAAGCCTCTGCCTTCGGCTTGGGTCATGATCTCAGGGTCCTGGGATTGAGGCCCACATCAGGCTCTCTGCTCAGCAGAGAGCCTGCTTCTTCCTCTCTTTCTGCCTGCCTCTCTGCTGACTTGTAATCTCTCTCTGTCAAATAAATAAATAAAACCTTTAAAATTTTTTTAAATTAAATAATTAATTAATTAGATAATAAAAACAACAAATATAATACAACCTATGCAGAGAAAGACCTTAGAGACGGCAAAGAAATAAAAGCTGGGGCTGATGGAGAGGCAGAAAATATGAGACATGAGGTGTTTAGGAAGTATTTGTATTGAAAATGTTTCCAACATGAATTATTAAGGGCTGGTAGTGGGGGCAAATATGGAATTGAATTTCTAGCTTGATAAGGACACCTCTAGTAGGAATGCAGAGATAGTTATATATTTTCAACAACAACAAAAAAATGTGATGGGCAAGATATTATGAAAATCCTTGTTGACAAACATCTACAAATTCTGGGTAAATTTTTTTTTTTAATCTTCTAAAATGCACAACTGAGTAGGAATAAAGGAAGAGGAATCCTTAGAGACCAAAAGCAAAATCACAATGGATATTCCAAGAGGTAAATGAACCTTGAGCTGGTGTCAGAATCTGGCAAATCAACTTTACTGGCACTCAGGCTTCAGGACATAGAGTCTAGCATTGGGCAAGATGGGGGGATTGAAAGAAGGTCACTGTATAAAGCTGAGAGCCCCGAAGTTACACCCTCAAGATGAACTAGAGAAAAAAAATGCCTTGCCAAGGGTCCTAGTAAGAAAACTTGTTTGTCTTTGCTTTGGCCCTGAGTAGAGAGAGAAAAAAAAGAAGCATTCCTGGGGAGATTCAACTATGAGCCTGACCTTACCTGTGTTTGTGGCCTGAATTAAGACTATTTTTATGGTCTGAAAACCCCCAGCCAGGAATTTATTTCAGGCTGGTTCCAGAGTAATGTGTCCTTATTTGTTTAGAGAAAGCGAAGGCAAATTCTCTTTAGAGGAATGTACCTTCACTCAAATGTCAAAAGAAACCCTGTACATAAAATTCCAGTGAGCAGGAGCTCACAAAAAAACAACAGTCACAAAATGCACACTGAAATGAGGCAATGGAGCCAGTCCCAGAATAAATCTCACAGAAACTTTAGATACTAGTCAATGGTCACAGAATATAAAACAAGTATGTTTAATATGTTACAGAAATAAGAAATAGAAAAGTCTGAGTTAGGAACAAGAGTCTTCAAAAATAAATCAGTGAATCAGAAAAAAGAAACAAAAATAACTTAGAAAAATGGAAAATTATGATACTAGGTATTTATACCACTGTAGGTGGGTCAAACAGAAGGTTAAACACCACTGGAAAGAGAATTAGAAAATAGAAATCAGATTTAAAGATACTATTCAGAATTTAGCACAGACAGACAAAGAGATGGAGAAACCCAAACAAAATAATGAAGAGATATGTAAGTCAAAGTGAAACGGTCCCACGTGCATCTAATTGGAATTTCAGAAAGACATAAGAGAGGGAATGGGGAAAAGGCAATGCACAATGAGTTAATGGGTAGAAATTTCCTAGAACTGATGAAAGCATGAATCCTCACATTTAGCAATCACCATGTTCTGCAAGCAGGATAAATAAAAAGAACCCCAGTTGCTAAGCATGAGATAAAACTGTAGATTATCAAAAGGAAAAATAAAAATTCCTCAACCACCCAGTAAAAAAAGACAGATTCCCCATAAATGAATGACAATTCAGTTGACCGTTGATGTCTGGACAGTAACAATAGAAGCAAGAAGGTGGGGGAGTAGGGGAGCCTGGGTGGCTCAGCTCGTTAAGTGTCTGCCTTCAGTTCATATCATGATCTTAGGGTCCTGGGATTGAGTCCTGAATCAGGCTCCTTGCTCAGTGGGGAGCCTCCTTTCCTTCTCCCTGCTGTTCCCCCTGCTTGTGTGCTTGCTTTCTGTCAATCAATGAATAAAATCTTAAAAAAAAAAAAAAAAAAGGAAAGAAAGAAAAGAAGGCTGTGGAATAATACCTTCAAGCAAGTTCTAACAGACCTAACTGCCAACCTATGACCACTCAGAAAATGGTGAGGAGATAATTCTCTTCCCTGGTCAGATCAACACAAAAATAATTGTCATAGCCAGATTGCTTCCCACCCCCCCACCCCTCCGCCCCAGTCCAAAGTTCATTCTTTAAGAACACCCAAAATGAACAATACCTAGATTAATTTATGGAGGGTTTGCCTGAAGGCAGAGAAATGAGCCACAGAGAATTTTCATGTTTTCTATTCCTTTGGTGATGTGAATCTGTTTAATTCCCTAATATGGAGCAGTTCTCCTTCAAACAGGGTCCCAGTGTTACACTTTGATTCCAACTCACATGTGACCAACTTAAAAGTGTCCACCGTACATTTTGTGTCGAAAGTTTCATTCTGTAATGAGCCATTATGCAAAATAATTCAACATCAAAGTTGTTCTCATTGCTTTTATAAAAAATGTAGATGCTCTCAATGTTTTGTTTTGCAGATGACATTTTCTCTCTCTGCAATCAACTATTTCCATTTGCTTTTCAAATAATTACCAAGTTTATCTTCCTAACTCAGCTAATGCCTGTTGCTCTGGTGGCCTCAGCCTAGCAATACTAATTATGCAGTCATTGGTTCCAAACCCTATTTTGAAAAAAAGGAAAATAATTAATTTTTCACTCATGATATTCACTCTCTTTGAAGAGATCACACAAAAGCAGCTCTATAGCTTAGTTTTAAGAAAGCAGTTGAACTTTCTCATAGTCAATAAACTATGCCAATCACAGGATAAACAGAGACAGAGGTTTTGACTCACAAAGTTACTACTGGTAACATTTAGTGCTTTATAGCTATTTTGCAATTTTCTGTTACCTAAGGTCCTCCTTAATTTCATTTCACATGTAAATGAAATCATTTTCTTCCATAAATCTAGAAGGGGACACAAATTTGTAGGGGAGTATGAAAAAGAAAAAAAGAAAAAGTAACCTGATTATACTGGTTATTCCAGAGGACTACATTTTTTTTTTTTTTTTTGAGTTCTGAGTAGCAAAATCTCAAATGCATTTGAAACTTTAGCTTCTAAGAAAAGCACTCCCAAAACCCATGCACACGATAAATCTTTCATGCACATTTTTTGTTTCTCTGTATCTCGATCTGGATAGTGGTTAACTGGGTGTATACATAATGTAAAAATCCACCAAGCCGTAACACATTGTATCAAAATAGTATCTCAATTAAGAAAATACCTACAGGCGTGCCTGGGTGGCTCAGTTGGTTGGGTGTTCAACTCTTGATTTCGGGATCATGAATTGCTCCCCTGTTGCGCTCTGCACCCAGCGTGGAGTCTCCTGGGAATTCTTTCCCTCTCTCTGCCCCTCCCCCATTCCCCAGGTGTGCAGGCACACACTCTCTCTGAAAAAAAGAAAGAAAGAAAGAGAGAAAGAAAATATCTACACATACACACTCCCTGTCTTCGGTAAGTCCTAGATGTTGCATAAAAATTAAGGTTTTTTTTTTTTTTTTAATTTTAGTTATTTATTCATGAGAGAGAGAGAAAAAGGCAAAGGGAGAAGCAGGCCCCCCGATGCGGGACACGAATCTAGGATCCTGGGATCATGATCTGAATTGAAAGCAGGTGCTTAACCATTTGAGCCACCCAGGCGCCCAGACATTAAGGTTTTAAAAAAACCTTCCCAGATGGTTCTAATGTTCACTTAGGTTGTAGCCATTACCCTAGGACAGCAGGAACATCTCTTGATTAGAATAAACATTCTAAACATTCAGCAAATATCTGTTTCAATGAATATATGAATGAATGTATGAATGAACAAATGAATACGTGAATGAACCAACAAACTAATAAATATGTGTTATTCATGGTTGTAGGTGTATAATTGACTAGGGTCAGAAAGAGTCCGAAGCATATTTTAAAAAAGAAAAAGCATGCCAGATGTTCTAAGCACTGTAAATGCTTTACCTCATTAACTCTATCAACAAATCTACAAGCTAAGTGGACTGCTCTTGATATTTAGGTAAGGCCGACATAAATGACTTTGGCTACTCGAAGAAGAGAGAGAGATGGTTAGAAGTATACCACAGTACACCTTGCTGTTGGGAGAGCCCTAGGCTCTCAAAAGACTCTAGGCTGAGCTTTGAGGGATTACTCCCCAAATCAGCCAAAGGGGCTCAGGCTCTTCATTATTTGAAACCTAAACAATTAGGAAGCTGCTGCCACAGGTGCTGCTCCAAGTTAACACAGCTTCTGCTGCAATCTGGAAACTTCCCAATCAGGAAGCTCCTGTTGAATCTGAAAGCCATCAG
Organism: Mustela nigripes; assembly: GCF_022355385.1. NCBI lineage: Eukaryota > Metazoa > Chordata > Mammalia > Carnivora > Mustelidae > Mustela > Mustela nigripes. The sequence continues at coordinate 2,586,931 of NW_026739490.1, forward strand.
TTGCTGGTTCCAGACCATGCTGTCTTGGACATTATCCACCCCAGTTAAAAATGAATGTCCCATGCCCAACTCGCTTCCCACATAACCTAGGTCTGAATCTGAATGGTTATGGGAATGCATTTGATTAGCAGATCTAATTCACATCCAGAACTCTAGCGATGAAATATTCCAAAAATGGGAAATTCCATTCTAAGAAGAGGAGGTTGGGCTAGGCATAGAGTGAGCTCACTGATAGACTCACAGATAATTAACTTGAGGCACAGATTATGAAACTTGGTCGAAGACACACAGCTAGTAAGTGGCAAGGTCAGGACTGAAACTCAGGAAGCATGGCCTTAAACACTATGAAGGCAAATAAGAGAATAACAGTACAGGGCACAGGCAAGCTCATGGGTGTGAGGTCTCCAGGTCTTGATGTACAAACTTCCATGTTCATATCAGCTATACTCATTAATCCTGACATCACCTCTAGAATTTTAAATCTCAGTTTCTCATCTTCATAATTCAGAAATATATTAATTTACTTAACCATTTAAATTTTGGGTTGGAAGGTGTTCTCAAGTATTGCCAGGGAGGGTTGTTGAAAATGTCCTATCACCAGTGACCAAAGATATCCACACCCAGCCTTCAACAACTACCTCCAACTCCAGCTCCTCACACTAGTTCCATGGTACAAATTAAAAGAATATTTACAAGTATCCTGAAGTTATTTTAGGACTTTCTAATGGAATATCTAACTAATTCCATTTTCCTCAAAAATTCTGGGAAACTATGTTGGATGTAATAGAATGATGGTTATTTAGCTTCTGCTCAGAAAGCTATTACATAGCTCTTATCAACTGGAAACCATGTGACTAAAGCTTGTGATGTATCCTCTGTTATCTGAAACTATATCTCCACACATCTTTAATACAGTTAGGTCTGTCCATTTATCTCCATCCACCCACCCACCCACCCATCCATCCATCCATCCATCCACTCCCCCACCCACCCATCTCTCTCTATGCAAATGACCTAGATAACAGAATAAAAACATTAATGTATCTAAAATAGATAGATCAATAAATACAGACTAAGGTTGACAGGAGTGAGAAGAGTCAGTTCCAAATCACAGGATGGAAATGTTGAAAGTTCTTCAGAAAGGGGAATATGTCAGCTATTCTTAAAAAACTGTAATTTTGAAAAGCGATCCTTCTAGGGACAGGGGAAAGAGAAATGCTTCATTTGACATGACAAATTATAAACTGCAAATCTGCCAGTTTGGGAAGGGTAAATATTTGCTGAAGATTAAGTGCATGGCAGAGGGATGTCATTAAATCTATAATAATTAAAAAGTCAATTTAGTATCACAGGCATCTACTCCATTTTTGATGAGCATACAGCCTCAACAACTCCAAGCCACAGCCCAATAGTCTCCATGGTGTAGAAGGAAATGATAAATGTCTTCAGCATGACTTCTGACAAAGTGAGTCTGAGTTAATTACTCTGTGTGCAAGTGAAAATGGATTTGGTTAAACAAATGGGCCTGCCAGCCAAGAACATGGGCCACATGTTGGACTAAATCTCCTATTAATCAAATGCACATCAAACACTACCAGACATGTGCACAGAAGGAGAGCTTTATTCCTTTATTTCTTACTAGTCTTGGACTCTCTGTGTTGAGATGGAGGTTTCCTGCAACTATCTGGAAGGCTTCTGGGCTGAGTGTTCATCATTTAAGGGTGTGGCATTAAAAAGCAATTTTGGGGGCGCCTGAGTGGCTCAGTGGGTTAAGCTTCTGCCTTCAGCTCAGGTCATGGTCTCAGGGTCCTGGGATTGAGCCCCGCACCAGGCTCTCTGCTCAGCGGGGAGCCTGCTTCCCCTCTCTCTGCCTACTTGTGATCTCTGTCTGTCAAATAAATAAAATCTTTAAAAAAAAAAAAAGCGATTTTGAAGCCCTTGCCATGGGTACAGCTTACAGATTGGTGGGCTTCATACAGGGGGACTGATTGATAATTCATTCAGGTTTTCCAAGGATGGATCCTCTAATCTCCAAACTGGCCAGAGTGATGGATGAAGATGCTCTTTTAGACAGGAAGGTCCAGAAAGCCCTGTTGGAGGAGGTGGCACTTAACCAGAGCCTTAAATGCCATGAAGGAGGAAGGAAGCAATGCAAATATCTGAGTGGTACAGTCCAGACAGAGGACATGGTGCGTGCTGAGTCCCTGAGATGGGAACAGGTTAACAAAGCTAAGAACCAGCCCAGTGAGAAGGAGGAGACAGAAAAGAATGATGTGCATTTATCATGTATGAAAATAATTTCCCATATAGGTAAGGGCATGTGATTCTTGACCTCGGGGTCGTGAGTTCAAGTCCCACATTGGGCACAGAGTTTATTTTGAATAAATAAATAAATAAAAATATTAAAAAAAAATTTTCCACCTAGACCTTGTCAGAGATGTTAAAAAGCATAACATTAAAATATTTAGTGATACCTTATAAAAACAAACAAACAAAAATCACTTTGACTTGCCTTTGGTTTAATCAGGCAGTCTAACAATTATGTGAAAGTATTTAACACTGTTAAACCTTGTGAGGATGGTGCAAAATAAAAAATCCATACCTCATAAACACTTACACTAGAGACTCCCTGAATAAGATAGAAATCTGTACACACATCGGAGCTAAATCAAAGGAAGCAGCTCGTGTTGTTGAGAAATCAAAAGCTTAGGGAAAAAAAAAAACCCCAACCGGTTGCCAAGGCAACAAGAAAATCATTCGACGGAAAATATAGTTTCCATCTCAAACGCGTTCACATGGAGAAGACAAGTATCTTCCAGCCCTGAGTTGGGAGTTTTATGTAACCTTTATCCAGTCATTTGTGGAGATGGGGCAAGAGTTGAGAACCCACAGCAATGGGGCCTGGGTCAAAGCCGCCCAGCAGGGCAACTCGCTGGTAATACGTCCTTCAGGAGAGTGAGTTACCCCAGTGGTTCACAGGCTAAGGCACAAGAACTCTTTCCTTCTCTTGAAATCATTCGGCCACTTTTCCTGGACGACCCATTTTCGCAGAGAACTCCCATTTCTGAGCTAGACACCAAATGATTACTGAGGGACTAGAAGGTCACAGAGCTGGCTGGAGGCCTTCCAAATCCTTCTCCTTGAATTTCTGTAATTTCAAAGAGTGACTCAGAGCTGACTTTAAACACCATCTGCTCCTCACTGGGCACCCTGCTCAAAGCCCTGCCACTTGCATGCGGCCAAATATGGTCTTAACTACCCCCTTACTGGCCTGGGGCACCTGGGACTCCACTGCTCCTGGGGGCCCGGTGCCTGAGCCCCTCATCTGTGGAGCCTCCCCAGTTCCCCAGGTGCAGCTGGCTGGCCTGTTTCCTAGAACCCGCAGTGCTCTGTATATGGACTCTTTAGTGTCTCTTCCCTCCTACTACTGAAAGCTTGTGTGTGTCTGGTTTCTTATCTGATTATGACCTCCTAGAGCTAGGGTCCTTGTCCTGTCTCTAGTGGGACACCAGGGCTGAGGAAACTGGTTTTAGCAAGTCAGAAAAATGAATTAATATAATGCTCTCGGTTTTAACATGGAAGGAAGATCCCAAATCACCAACGACACAACTAGCAGAAGATTCTGAAAGCCAGTGGTGATAGAGGGAGCTGTAAAGGGAGGCAGCTGCATCTGGTCCCAGCCCTGGCCCTCGTTAGTGAGACTGCTGAACCTCTCTTTTCCCGAAAGGTGTCCGCAGAACACCACCTTCGTCCTAACAGGCAGAGCAGGTGTTCCACGAGAAAGGGGACTTGGTTTTCCAACAAGTTCAAGATGGCAGGGTTAAAAACATTAACCAGCTTTTTTTTTTTTTTTCTTTTTAAGGACTTTATTTATTTATTTTCCAGAAAGAGAGAGAGAGAGAGAGCAATCAGGGAGAACAGCAGGCAAAGGGAGAAGGAGGCTCCCCGCTGAGCATGGAGTCCAGTGGGGGACTGGATCCCAGGATCCCTGGATCATGGCCTGAGCTGAAGGCAGGCGCTTAACTGACTGAGCCACCCAGGCGCTCCCATTAAGGAGCTTATAACAGAACATCACCCAAAGAACTGGAGGACGATGAAATGAAGCAGAACGGGGAAGCACGACTGAGTCCTCCGTAAATGCTAACTGTAGTTCTCATTATTGTTACTCTTCTCAGCCATCTCTACTCAGATTTTTTTCATAATAACTATAGATTACTTTTTTTAAAAAAAGATTTTGTTTGTTCATTTGACAGACAGAGATCACAAGTAGGCAGAGAGGCAGGCAGAGAGAGAGGAAGGGAAGCAGGCTGAGCCCCATGTGGGGCTCGATCCCAGGACCCTGAGATCATGACCTGAGCCGAAGGCAGAGGCTTAACGCACTGAGCCACCCAGGCACCCCTAGATTACTTTTAATTTAAAAATAAGAATGCCAAAGAACAAGCAAACCAACCAACAGAAAGCCCAAGAAAGCTATTTTACTCAAAGAATTAGTCCAATCAGAATGCAACCCAGCTGGATAAGTTTGTAATAAGTTTTTTTTCTGTATCACAACAGAGATGATCACATCCCCAGTTCTTCCTCTGTATTAAAGTTATATGCTGTTACTGTTTCTGTCAAAAAAAATTTTTCTTTCTAACTTTGGAAAGTCATGTTTGAAGAAAAGTACTCCCAGGAAAGGAGAGCCACTCGCTCAGAGAGAGAAAGTCTCCACCATACCTACACCTCCCTCCTGGTGGGCAGCTATCTGAGACTTCTCCTGAGAGTCCATTTGCTTTCCCAAACACTGAACATAATAACATAAAATTATGTCTACAAATTTGCCCTCGGCATGTATCTGCATTTCAAGGATCACCAAATGGAAGGGTATCTAATGTAAAGACACGTGAAGTCTTGTCTCCTCACTGCCAAGGACAGCAGGTGCATCTTACATGAAGATTACAGGGCCACTTCAGGTAACAACATAGGCCAAGAGTTAGTCAAGAAGGAAATGATAAAGGTGCGAATCCAAACACTACAGATTTCTTTTCTCTTTTCTATAATTATTTTGGTAACTAGATTTTCTAAAACTATTCTGTCTCTGTTTGTTGTGTACACACACCATACAGCAGGGGTCTCCTTGTAGATGGCTTCTGTCCAGGACAATCATTTACAGGCTTAGAGATAATGCAACTGTCATATGGGGCCCAACCTGAGCAGAGCTGAACAAACCTAACAATGTGCCCATTAAGGTATTTTAAAGGTCAAGAGAAATAGTCTGTTGGTGTTATGGGAGGATTTTTCTTCTTACCAATGACTAATCTTATTTAAACGAGTATCATTTAAATACTTCAGGAGTCTAAAGAGAAAGGAGGGACAATGCTTGAGGAGTCTAGAGCAGAAAAATGGAAGAAAGCCAAAGAGACAAGCACAGGAGTGTCTTTTGGGAGGAAAAACAAGTGTGTAGACACGGCATGGGTGCCCATGGGTGCTCCAGGTGACAGATGGGGAGCTTGGGGTCATGAAGAGGAAGACAGGTGCATTAGCCACACAGCACTGGTGGAGGGAAGGGGATCACCCTGTGGTTCCAGAAACTGAAAGAACAGGGCAGCCTAGGACAAAAGCCCAGAAATCTCTACCTAGAGAGGCAGCTCTTCTGTTCTGATTCTCAGGCAGAGAATTAGGATTCATGCATTTCCAGAGTCTGGAAGATGATGAAGTCAAAGAAGTTTAAAAGCTCTCATCCTGCTTTCAGGATGAGGCTGAGGGCTGTTACATCAGGAAACAGTCTAGTTCTATCCTGGAAGAACTCTTAAGTTCTTCTCCGTGATTCGGAGTATGATATATGCACCCAAAAAGCTAATCTAAGAACTCGAAGCCGGGCCTCAGAGAAGCCTGAGTTACACCTTATGCTGTGCTATTCTGTAGCAAGGCACAAAAGCTCAGTTCTTAAGCTAAGCCACACCTTAGCATATGGAGAGTCAGGAAAACGGAGGCAGGAACTAGAGTGCATGGTTTCTAGCCTGAGAACCCTTTAAAAATGTGGAGTGGTTAAAAATAAAATAAAATAAATTTTAAAAATGCGAGGAGTTTCTTTGCTTGACTCATTCCCATTACTCTTCAGAAATCAAAGAAGGGCGCCCGGTGGCTCAGTGGGTTAAGTCTCTGCCTTTGGCTCAGGTCATGATCTTAAGGTCCTGGGATCAAGTCCTGCATCAGGCACTCTGCTTGGTGGAGAGTTTGCTTGACTCTCTCTCTCTGCCTGCCTCTCTGCCTACTTGTGATCTCTGTCTGTCAAATAAATAAATAAAATTAAAAAAAAAAAAAGAAATGAAAGAAAGGGAGGTGAGGGCAGGGATCATGAAAGCAATGACATTATAGCAAAAACAAACAAAGAATATAGCAAAATAGTAAAAGAGTTTTTTCCTCTGAATGGAAGGCTTATGGGTGTTTCTCCCTTACTTCTGCGTGCCTTTTTATAATTCCCAGTCTTTGACAACAAACACGTAAACAAGAAAATTTTAAAGAGAGAGAGAGAGAGAGATCAAAGGGATGGGAGAAATCAAATTGAGACAATTCGAAGCAATACAACCATGACCACTTAAAAGCAAATGCTTGCCCTGCCTCAGGCAGAGCCTCTGCTCATGTCCCTGCATCTTCGAGAGCAATAGTCATTTGTCAAATATTTATCAAACGTCCACAGATGCCCGACCCTGGATGGAGAAATGGAAGCTGGAGCTGTCAGCCTGGACAAACTCAGTCAAGAAGGAATCAGAAGACAAACCACCTAGAGAACTCTTAACCGTAACCTGGTTCTTCTGATGATGGCTGTAATCGGAGCTAAGAGAATAGAGGTCAGAGGTGCCATAAAGATTTCACTGAACTGGGAAACTAGGGCTGGGCGCGAAAGGTAGGGGGGATTTGGATAAGCCTCCCATGGTTCTCCACCAAAAAAAAAAAAAAAAAAAAAAATCACAGCTAGGCTGAAGTGTCCCAGTGGTTTCCTCTAGTAGATAACGTGGTTCTACCTCAAGACAAAGCAGTACAGTACTTGTGTACCCTTAACCTTTGTCGAAGTGTCACTGGCTTTGTAATGAATCAGCTAAAAAATTATAGCAATGCCCAGGGGCGCCTGGGTGGCTCAGTTGGTTAAACGTCTGCTTTTGGCTCAGAAGGTGATCCTGGGGTCCTGGGATCAAGCCCTGCATTCACAGTGAGCTCAGCAGGGAGTCGCTTCTCCCCTGCCCTCTGACCCTCCCCACTGACTCATGCTCTCTCTCTCAAATAAATAAAATCTTGAAAACATTATAGCTATGCCCAATGTGCAAACTGATATATTTGTAACTTTTTTAAAAGTAGGCTCCGGGCTGTTGTTATACAGAGTAGCAGTCTGGTCATTTTCCACTGTAGGAACTTACTTATCCATTCTACAGATGATGGGCATGTGCGTAGTTTCTCGTTATGGCTATTATAATTGGTGCTGCTATGACTATTCCCGTGTGTGTCTTTCCATAAACGTAAGAATGCATTTCTGCTGGGTATGTATCTGGGAGCAGAAATTCTGGGTTGCAGGGGATACAAATGTTCGGCTTTTGGAGATACTACAAATAGATGTAGTGGTTTATCTGAGAATTAAGGGCCCATCTGTGCTTTTGCCTGTTCCTGGCTCTAACTAGGATATCCTATTACCAAGACTTGATCTGAATCTGACCTTCCGTCATCCAAGACTGAGTGAGCTCCCAAACCATTCTGTTTTCATCTACCTTAAAAATATATCTTCGTAGATACTGCTTATGCTTGTTTTGTTTTCCTAAAGAAAAATCTGATAACCAGAAGGGCAGAAGAAATTATATTGTAGTTAAAGGCAAATTATATTACAAGGGACAAGCTGTCTAGTAAAACACAACTTAGCATTATAATTATCTTCAAAATGAATCAATTATTCATATAAACCCATCCATTCAGTGGTAAATTAATGAAAAATATAACCGCGTTGAGCTTTTAATTGTTTCTATCGTAAAACCCCCAAACTTAAACCTCGGTTATCAGGCAGAAAAGAAGCAATTAGTTTACAACAGATGCCTCAGTAAAAACCTCTTACAATATGGCCCCAGAGCTAATATTCTCCAAGTTTGTGAAGTACATCCACCCAATTTTTCAGGCTTTTACTTTAGATAATCCTGCGGAGCCCCTCTAAGCTAATCGCTTTTTGCTTTTTTGCTTTTTTTGGGGGGGAGGATCAGGATCTTTTTCTTGTTCTTTCTTTCTTTTTTTTTTTAAGATTTTATTTATTTATTTGACAGACAGAGATCACAAGTAGGCAGAGAGGCAGGCAGAGAGAGAGGGGGAAGCAGGCTTCCCGCAGAGCAGGGAGCCTGACTCGGGGCTCGATCATGATCCCAGGAACCTGGGATCATGACCTGAGCCAAAGGCAGAGGCTTCAACCCCCTGAACCACCCAGGCACCCCCAGGATCTTTTTCTAACACCTCCAGTATGTGAACTTTATAAGAGCCCTGTTATCTCAACCCTCAAGTTTAATTTCCTCCCCAGAACTTTATTTTTTTTTCCAGAATATTAAACATCAGGAAAACGTCAGATAAAAAGATTACTGAGCAGTGATAGGGCTTAAATAAATTAAGGCTTCCAGCCGGTGTTGCTACTTCCCCTTTCTAAAAAGTAATCTTTTTTGAGGATATTAAACATCATTTGTGACCTTTAAAAAGAACTCCCTGAAGTCATTCATTCATAATAAAATCTGGTTGGACTATCACAGTAGGGAATAACATAAAATGATGCCAATTTTCAATTATAAGATCTGATGATGCCCCCACGACACACTTTCAAGATTGCTGAATAGGTCTGAACTGGTCCAAATAACAATCCAATATATTTTGCTGGGCACCATCAGGTTAATAAACTACAAATAAACACAACTGGGAGAAATGAGAAACAGAATCATTTCAGAAGATAATTCCCCCAATATTATATTCTCTTTGAAGACAGAAAGAAGAGGGAATTTGTTCTTGGTACAAGACCTGCTCCCATACAAGACCTGCTCCCATCTCTGCTCCAAGCAGGGAGGGTGGCTGCTGTAATGGGGGGAAGGGAGTGCCAGAAGGAAATGACCCCTTGCAGCAGTAAGGAATGACCTGAAGTGCATGGAAAGGAACTTTCTGGGCCCCTCCATGGTACCTAGAATCCCTATTCTGCTGGACTCCTGAGGTTGTGACAGATCACAGGCTACTGTGACCAGCATACTTATTCATTCAACAAATAGATGTGAAGGATCTATTGGGTTCTGTATTCTGTTCTAAGGTTTGGAGATTCTGTGATGAACAACACAGAATTCTGTCCCTGTCCTCATGGAGTTAAAGATCTAGAAGAGCAGGTGAAACACGGAATAAATGACTACATAGATAAATTCTAAAAAGTGACATCTAGGGTGCCCCCAGAGAATATGACAGCAACTAAATCTGGATGTGGGGACAGCGGGGCAGAAAGTGGCTTGCTTATGCATGGCATATGCTAGAGTTCACCATTGTTAAATATGCTAAATCCATGATTCTTAACAAATGTCATCTTCAGCCAGGGGAGTGGTATTTATTATCTTTCCACTAGTCATTTCCATGCCATTTTAAAAAAATATTTTATTTTTTTATTTGACAGAGAGAGATCACAGGCAGAGAGGGAGGAAGCAGACTCCCCACTGAGCAAAGAGCCCGATGCGGGGACCGATCCCAGGACCCTGAGATCACAACCTGAGCCGAAGGCAGAGGCTTTAACCCATTGAGCCACCCAGGCACCCCTGCCATTAATTTTTTTTAATGATTTATTTATTTGAGAGGCAGAGAGAGAGCGCGCGCACAGATGGGAGGAGGGGCAGAGGAAGAGAATCCTCAAGCAGACTCCCCACTGAGTATGGAGCTTGGTTATAATCCAAGCTATGTGGGCACTGCAGACCAGGGGTCCTTGAGGCACGGTGCAGATATTTTGCCCCTACCCTCCACCTGGCTCTACTCTGCTCTACCCTGGGAGGCTGACCCCATGGACTTATGGAAGGATGCCCTTGCTCTCTGCCTTGGAATTGGGAACCAGGGGCAGGGGCAAGATGTGTGTGTGTGTGTGTGTGTGTGTGTGTGTGTTGTTGGGGGGGCTCAGCAGGAGATGAAAAGAGGGAGAAAGCTAAGGTCAGAGCCCTTATTTGGCTCTCTTCTTGGGTGGTTGCCATGAGCTGGCTGCTTGGCTCCACCCAGCTCCGGCTCCTGTCGGACACAGCCCTCTCAACACAGCTCCTGTGAGGTGGTCTCTCAGGATTCCTAGGCCTGGGTACTCTGCTTCCCCTTGTGCTTTCCTCACCTACTCACACCTTTGTACATAATCGCTTTATTAAGCTTTCCTCAAACTAGCTAGTTGAACAGTGTCATCTGTACCCCACCAGGATGTGAACTGAGGTAGTCATGCAGCAAGGATTTCAGGGAGGGGGTGCTGGTGAAGGCCTGAAAGGCAGATGCAGACAGGAAGATGCCTGTGGGAAGGGAGGGTGCTGGGCGATGGAGGGAAGGTCAAGGTGACGGTGAAGAGGGGGTGTGGGAGAGGCGGGATGACAGACCAGCCAGACTACGGCACTTATATGGAACCTACTGTACGCCAGACACTATCCCACAAGCTTGAGCATAACCCACTAGCTTCCTCATGAAGTATCCCATTGACGGATCAGGAAGCAGAGGCACAGACAGGCTCAGGAAGTTGCTCAAGGTCCCAGGCTAGCAAGTGGTAAAGCTTGGATTCAGACCTAGGGAGGTCTAGTACCAGAGTCTCGTTCTCAACCTCTGCGCTAGAATGACCACTCTGGCTTGGGCAAAGAGAATCCAAGCTCTTACAGGAGGCAAGGCATTGGTGATGACATTCTTTTTTTTTTTTTTTTTAAGATTTTATTTATTTATTTGACAGACAGAGATCACAAGTAGGCAGAGAGACAGGCAGAGAGAGAGGGGGAAGCAGGCTCCCTGCAGATCAGAGAGCCCGATGCTGGGCTCAATCCCAGGACCCTGGGACCATAACCTGAGCCAAAGGCAGAGGCTTTAATCCACTGAGCCACCCAGGCGCCCCTGGTGATGACATTCTTGGGATAGCCATCTGTGTAGATCGCTGAAGTAAAGTAACCTGAGGAAAGTCTTGCTACCTTCTACAAACCCTGCCTCAGTGACAACGCAGAATCCTGTACAGGTATCTGAATGGCAGAAATCCTGAAGGAAACAAAACGACCATATCCAAATAAATTAAAGTCACTTGTGCTACAGACCACAACTATGATCCTAAGAAACCTCACGTTACCAAAATATATATATATATGAATAGTTATTTCAATATGGGAAAAGGAGGGTTATGTTACAGAGAATAGATAAGGTTAAATAATTCTTCCTGTAGGATCTTTGATCACAGAGAGTTTAAATACATCTTGTTGCCATCTGAAAATCATGAACGGCTTGATCACAGACCAAAAAAAGAGAACCTTGGACAGCACAAAAAAATAACCTGCTGCCAAGTTCACACCCACCGACGATCAAGAAAAGCCCAGGGCTCCCTCCGACGGTGCTTAAATCACAACCCCTTGTGTCTAGAAAGTGCAAACCAATGTTTCCCATGTTGGCGGGTGCGTAATAACCTGTTCTTGAGATGAAAGCTGACACCATAAGCGAAATATAAATCAGTGATGTTTGTGTAAGGTCTCTTGTGGTAGATAAGACTGAGAACAACAGTGCTCGGGAAAACAAGGAGCACCAGGGACGGGGAACAACAGCACATCCCTCCCGTCACTTGCTCTAAATGGTATCTCACCATCTTAACTCAGGCTGCCTGCCTTTGGCCAGCAGACCCGGGCCGTGCTGTTCCTATTAATATCAGAAATAGTTTCCACGGCAATCACTTCTCCTTTCCTTCAGGAGAAAGGGAGGAAAGGAAATGCTCCCTGAGTCAGACTCATCTATTTTTCATTTGCACCGTGGGCTGTCCAAGCCTGCCAGCCCAGCCGAGGCTGTAATGAGGAATCCAATAACGAGCTGATACAAACGTCAGCTGGGGCCTGCGGCCACGCGGTGGGGTTCAGTAATAGCTACGACTGTACTGACCGGCCTCCGCCTTATTCTATTCTTGCTGAACATCCTCTTGCTGGGTCCTGCGCACAGTAAAGACAGGGCTGCACAAAACGGTTCATTTCTCTAGTCGTTCACTCAATATCCAGGGCAGGTTGCCATGATTACGCAGACCCTCAGCTTTTCTGTGCAAGTGGTTGGGGGGAACAGGGGAGGTAGCAGGCAGATGACGCTCGTTCATCAGTTCCATACATTCATATAATGGAAGCCAAGAAAAGCTGACACTATTGAAAATATTTATCCTTTAGGTTCAGACTGCTCACTTGTTTATTTTCATATTTATTTTTTAAAGATTTTATTTATTTATTTGACACAGAGAGAGAGCACAAGCAGCGGGGAGTGGCAGGCAGAGACAGAGAGCCTGACTCGGGGCTCAATCCCAGGACCCTGGGATCATGACCTGAGCTGAAGGCAGATGCTTAACCGCTGAGCCATCTAGGTGCCCCTGCTCTATTGTTTTTTTAAAACAAAAGAGCACCCTCTCTTTTGGGTGGAGCAGAGGAGAGATCTGATGAAGTACTTTGGAAGAGACATAGCTTAGCTAAGTGTATTGCCAGTTTTTGAAACATCCCATTTTTCTGATGCCTCAACATCCCCCCACACAGTCTGTGAGCATCTGTCCAGGCAGCCAGATGCATCACCCATGTGATAAGGCTGGTCCCCGCTGTGGTTCCTCTTGCTTTCCCCTGACTGTCACACTGTGACTGAGTGACACTCAAACTCACCAGAAAAATCTCCTCCCAACTTTGGTTGACTACCCCACCCTGACCGCCAAAAAGGCACTTGCCCGTGGGGTGCACTCTCAGCTCACCACCTGCTTGGTTCAGTCCAAGCATCCCTGGATGCTCTTTCCAAGTGGGCCTCCCTCCTCCAGGCCCAGTGAGTGGAACAGATCCTTTCATTTCCTATGCCTCTCCGTAATCTCTGGGGCTGTGTTGGCACCATCCTTAAAGACCCCACAAGGGAGACTTATTCCCCTTTCACACTACGCTAAGCCACCCAGTGGTTCTGGAAAGGAAGCTAACTCCTTTGGTGACGGTGAAGATCGAGATACAGGCCACAGGAATGGATCCTCATTCTCCGGTTTGAAAAATGCGATCTGAATGTTAGGGTTTGGAAAATACAATCTAAATTTTAGGATCTTCAAATAAAATTGGAAGGACACAAGCTTCAATCCACATTGCAGAGTACTGGAGACTTCATCAGAAAATTGCTCCTGGACACATTTAACATGTAAGCTTAAACATGTAAGCTTCATGACAATCAAAGAACCAGGTGCACCGCTATCTTTGGCGCAAGTTGTAAAGCAAAATAGCTGTGTGTTCTGCTTGGCAAACAAATGGATATTTGTAGCCCTTTCAAGTGACAGAATTCAAGCTGTTTATAAACAACAACAACAACAACAACAACAACAAAAAGATACAGAAAATTGCCTTCTAGACAGAAATATAGAATTAGCAACATTTATGGATATCACAATTAATCCAATTCTTTACATGAAAAACAAAAAGCAAGCCTCGCCTTCTAAGGTCAAGATTGGGAGGTCTCTTCTGGCATGTTTCTCGCTAACCAGAACTCAGCCCTGCTCCTGTGGGTGGGGTCCGTGCTGTAGAGAGAGACCCCCCAGGGTTTTTTAAAATTCTTCAGTTAAGCTTCACAGGAAGGAGAGTGTCTGTTCACATCCTGCTCCATTCTATTGCAAGGAGTCCTTGGAAATAGCTCCCCCTTTCCCCTTCACCTTGCTCTACCTGTCCCCCTAATCTGACTTCTGAGCACACAACTAGGCTGCATTTGCCAGCCTTCTCAGCGGCCGAGTGTGGCCACAGGACTAATCCAGAAGCCCAGTGGTGGAGTGTATGTGGGAAGGGGGAGGCAGCAGTGACTGGAAGGAGAGGCACAGGCCTGGCTGGGGTGGACTGGAGAGCAACTGGGAAGGGAAGAATGGAGAGTTGAGTAGAAACAAATTAGACACGTCTTTCACAGCCAGAGACGTGGGGCAGGAGCCAGAGAGCAAGATGGGGTCAGGAGAGGACTGCTCTTTCTTTAAGATGAGGGATATTACAGCATGTTTTAGGTGGCTAAGAATAAGCCAGTCAAGAGGGGAAAATCAGTAACGCTGGAGAGAGGAGATAAGTGGAGGTGTGAAGTCCGTGTCCGTGACCGGGAGAGAGGAGCCAGGGACAACATACCTTAGGAGGGACCAGCTTTAAATAGGAGCAGAGATAACATGGCCACTCTAACAGATGGGAGTCTCTGGGGACAAGGGCAGGTGGCAGGACAGTGAGAAAGTCCTTTTTCTGTTGTTTGAGTTTCCCAGTAAAATAAGAAGCAAAAGCAAGGTTTGCGGCTCAGAGGGTGATCCTTAGAAAAGGTAGAAACAACCCGTTTCCTCTAGAACCTGCAACAAGCAGCCTCAGGCTGGACCAGTGGGGGCTCCAAAGCTCACTGGGAAGCCCAGCTCCCAGCCCAAGAACTGCTGAGCTACGTCTTTTTCTTCCCTTCTCCCTGTCTCTCTCTTTTTTCAAAAATTATTTATTTACATATTGTCACTGCAGGGTCCTATTTATGTTGTGAGTTGCGACTTAGTTTCAGCAAAACAAAATAATGCATAACATTAAATTAACGTTGTTAATTTATTAGTTTTGTTGTTTATTGTCTTGGCTTTACAGCTGTGTAAGCACCATAAACCTAAGGTACTTTTCGACCTTAAGGCTTCTCACCATGCATACACACACCGGCGGTTAACTATGCGAGGTAATGGATGTTAATTCTTTTGATCATGGTAATTATTTCACCATATATAATCAAATCATGTTGTACACTTTAAATACATACAATTTTATTTGTCAATTATTCTTCAATAAAGCTGTTAAAAAAAAATACCAAGCCCAGCTCTTCTTCTTCTTCTTTTTTTTTAAGACTTTATTTATTGGTCAGAGACAGAAAGAGAGAGACGGGGGAGAGAAAACATGAACAGGGAGAGAGGCAGGGGAAGAAGCAGGCTCCCCACTGAGCAAAGAGGCCAATGAGATGCTGGAATCCATCCCAGGACCCAACAATCATGACCTGAGCTGAAGGCAGACACTTAATGACTGAGCCACCCAGGGGCCTGTTAAATATTTTTAAAAGGCTCACAGTATAATGTTTACAGAAAACCATTCCAAAAATGGAATTGGTTCTGTGGCTTAGATAATAGTTCTGTATAAATGTTCATTTTCCTGGTTTTGATAATTGCACTGTACTTATGTCAGAAAGCATCCCTGTTTTTTAGGAAATACACACTGCACTCAAGCATTTATGGGTAATGGAGCATCACGTCTATACTTACTCTCAAACAACTAAGAGAAAATAATAATATACACAGAATGATGAAGCAAATGTGGCAAAATATTTACTATGGGAGAATCTGGATAAAGGGTGTCATTCTTACTTGATCTTAGCCAAAAGGCCAAGAAGCGATAGAGGGTGTCATTCTTTTTTTTTTTTTCTTAAGATTTTACTTACTTATTTGACAGAGATCACAAGTAGGCAGAGAGGCAGGCAGAGAGAGAAAAGGAAGCAGGTTCCCCACTGAGCAGAGAGCCTGATGTGGGGCTCGATCCCAGGACCCTGGGATCATGAC
Source organism: Mustela nigripes (assembly GCF_022355385.1). Classification (NCBI taxonomy): domain Eukaryota; kingdom Metazoa; phylum Chordata; class Mammalia; order Carnivora; family Mustelidae; genus Mustela; species Mustela nigripes. The sequence continues at coordinate 2,602,682 of NW_026739490.1, forward strand.
TTGAGCTGAAGGCCGAGGCTTTAACCCACTGAGCCAACCAGGTGTCCTGAGAGTGTCATTCTTTAGAAAAGCAAGTAACTCAGTAAAAAGAGGTCCAATGATATGGACAGGCCATTTACAGACAGAAGAATAAATAAAGATGTTTAATAAAATTCTATAGTGTGATGCTTAACCTTATTAATAAGCAAGCAAAATGCAAATGAGTTGTTGTTTTTCACCCGTGTTGCCCAGGATGTAGGAAAACAGGCACTTTTGGTCACTTTTGGCACAGCCTGTGGAAATGTTTTCAGTAGTTATCTAACAAATTTGGAGATGTGCATGCCCTTGGATGCAGCAATTCTGCTTCTAGAGCCCTATTCTATAGAGGGGGTAAAGGCAGCATGCACAATTATACAGAGTGTGATCTTTCTTTGGTTAACAATAAAAAGCTACACATAAATCGCAAAAATGGGAACAATGATTAATGATTACCTCCAGGTTTTAAAAAGGAGACTGTGGGGCTCCTGGGTCATGATCCTGGAGCGCCTCAGGTCATGATCCTGGAGCCCCAGGATCGAGTCCTGCATCAGGCTCCCTGCTTAGCAGGGAGTCTGCTTCTCCCTCTTCTCATGCTCTCTCTTTCCCATTCTGTCTCTCAAATAAATAAATAAAATCTTTTTAAAAAATTAAAAAAAAAAGGAGTCTGTGTTCTTCTCAGTGCTGCTTCTTAAAAATATATGAAATAGTCCACAATAGCCAAACTCTGGAAAGAGCCCTGATGTCCACTGACAGATGAATGGATAAAGAAGATGTGGTATATATATACAATGGATTGTGCAGCCATCAAAAAATGAAATCCTGCCACATGTAATGACGTGGATGGAACTAGAGGGTATTATGCTAAGTGAAAAAAATCAATCAGAGAAAGACAATTATCATATGATCTCCCTGATATGTGTTATTTAAGAAACAAGGCAGAAGGTCATAGAGGAAGAGAGGAAAAAAAATGAAACAAGATGAAATCAGAGAGCAAGATAAGCCATAAGAGACTCTTAATCTTAGGAAACAAACTGAGGGTTGCTGGAGGGGATACGGGTTGGGGGATGGGGTAACTGGGTGATGGACACTGGGGAGGACACGTGATGCAGTGTGCAATGAGTTTATTTAAGACTGATGAATCGCAGACCTGTACCTCTGAAGCCAATAATACATTATATGTTAATTAACTGAATTTAAATTTTAAAAATTGTATCAAAAATATACAAAATATTCACATAGGCAGGAAACATACAAAAGTGACTAGAGCAAGCCTCTATGTGCTCGCCAAGCAGAGTCACCTAATGGGAAGTTATAAGACAGTAAGTCATGAGATATATTTGAGCACCATCCCAGCTTCTTTCCACCCTTTTCCTTCCAGAGGTTCCTCTTCCTAAGCTTGCTTCTTTAAGCTTTTCTATATTTACAATGAAAACCTACTATCCTTTGCATTGATGCAAAACAGGCAGATTGCCTGCGCATTGCTCAGTATGTCTGGGAGCCTCTGATAATTCCCTCCACTACTTGTTCCTGGAGAAACTGCTATTGTCAGGTCCCTCCAGTTGCATGCCACAGGACTGGCTCATTGGAGGGCTGGAATAAAATGCCATTTAGGAGCCAGTAGCTTTCACATCTGAACGCGAAGGTCATTCTTAAATGGCACAAAAGCTGGAACAATGCCAGCTTCAGCACGACTTAGCCGGGAGGCACTGTACTCAACACCTTTCCTTCTAGTCCAACTGCTTTGTCACTGTTAAGGAATTTAACGTCCAGACCAAGCATGTGACTTAGTCAAGACCAGACTCCAGGTCTGCTATGGGGAACAAAAAGGGAGGGGCTCCATGAGCGAGATGGCCCTGGATCCCTTTGTGTCCCCTGTTGGAAAATGAGAACCGGAAGGAGCGCAGACCCTGGCTTAGAGCAGGTGTTCCCAGGATGTGCCACTGAAAAAAAGGTTCTCTTTTTAGATTTCCCATAACTTAAGCCTGGTCAGCGTGCCCTTTGGTTAACAAAACAGACGGGGCTTTTCCTTTGTACTGGATCACTGGTCTTATTCGGGTTGAGATTTATTCATCCAAACTCAAAAGTCTTGGCAGCCAAACCCTGCCTCTCAGATGTCAGCTCTCTGGCCCTATAATATGACAAGGAATTACACAACTGGCCTCATTGCTGAGACTTAGGGACACACACACACACACACACACAACACCACAGCTCTGGGTTTTCACTTTTATATCTCTCAAGAAGCTAAACAATGGAAGCTGTAAATATCAATGCACCTGAGCCTACATCATAGGCTTTTAAAGGAAATTTTGCCTGGCCAATAGCCCATGTGGTAGCCAGCCTCCATGATGGCCCCCAGGGATCCCCTTCTCTGATGTTCATGCTCCTGTGTAGTCTCCTTCCAGCCTGTAGCAGGGTTGGAGAACAGGCAGAAGTGATGTCTGTCACTTCGAAGATTAGGTTATGAAAAGCACTGTGGCTTCTGCTTTGAACCCCCTCCCCCTCCAACTCTCTCTCTCCTGACTTGGGCAGAAGTCAACCGCCATGTGCTGGGGACGCTCAGCAGCACAGGACGCTCAGAAGCACAACCTGTGGAGAGGCCCATGTGGAGAACTAAAAACTCCAGCTGAGAGTCACACGAGTGAAACTTCTGGGAAGGAGATTCTCTGGCTCCAGGCGAGGCTTTAGCTTGACTGCAGCCTCATGAGAGACAGTGAACTAGAACCCTCCAGCTGAGCCACCCCCAGACCTCTGTCCCCAGAAACCATGAGATAATGAATGTTTGCTGTTTTAAGCCACTGAGTTTTGGGGTAATTTGTTACTACTCCCAATAGATAACTAATCTTCCTACCCCTCAATAGCCAGTCTGTTATGAATTAACTCTAGTTTCACTAAACTATGTTTTAGAGGTTAAAAAATGGCAGTTACAGACTTTCTTTCTTTCTTTTTTTTTTTTGTAAAGATTTATTTACTTTACAGACAGAGATCACAAATAGGTAGAGAGGCAGGCAGAGAGTTGCGGGGGAGGAACAGGCTCCCTGCTGAGCAGAGAGCCGATGTGGGGCTCGATCCCAGGACCCCGGGATCATGACCCGAGCTAAAGGCAGAGGCCCAACCTACTGAGCCACCCAGGCACCCCTCTTTCTTTCTTTCTTTTTTTTTTTTTTTAAAGATTTTCTTTCTTTCTTATTTGTCGGGGTGGGGACACAAGCAGGGGAGCGGCAGGCAGAGGGAGAAATTGGCTCCCCACTGAACAAGGAGCCTGATGCAGGGCTCGATCCTAGGCCCCTGGGATCATGACCTGAGCCAAAGGCAGACGCTTAACTGACTGAGCCACCCAGGTGTCCTGGTCACAGACTTTTGCACAATTTTTAAAGCCCCTTATTTGATACATATAACTGATGGATCCAAATTTCTAAAAATTTTCTCAGTCGACTGAACTCAAATAGTAAAAGATTTTTCAAAGGACTACAAATTGCTGCCATAATATCCAATATCCAGGCAATTGTGTATTTCAGAGAAGGACTGGAAAGCTCTTTATTTTACGAGGCTTTGGGGGAGCTGCCTTCCCAGCAAGCCCTCCCTGAGCACCTGCTGAAAACCTCCATGTGGCTTTCAGCCCACTCCGGATCTAGGACAACATGCGGGCTCTTAGGTACGCCTGGCTGCCTTTTTCATCCCCGGTCTCTTTCTCTAGAACACTGTAAATCAAAGGCTCCAGCTAAAGCTTATCCATCAAACCTGGAGATGAAAAGAAGACGAGACCAAAAGAGACATAAATAAAACCCTCCCCTGTGAGACAGTATGGCAGCTGGCTAAGCGATCACTGAATGTCAGATTCAAGTGACATTTTCCCTTCTTGATTTTATGAACTTAGTCTGGTCTTTCACACTCCTCTTTTTTAAGCCTACCCATGACAAACAAGTCCAAGTTTGCCTAGTAAAAATACCACTTACTGTGGGAGAATGTCTTCTAATCTCAACATTTCAGAGGCTGATTTCTTGGATTTTCTATTGCTAGAAGGTAAATTTCAAGATTAAAGAGATGGTATCTAGCTCACACTTTATTCCTAGGAGCTAGCTCTGTGCCTGGCACACAGCAGGTACTCACTGAATATTTGAATTTTCTTTTCCATCTCTGAAGGCCTATCAATCAATCAACCAACCAATCATCAAAGGGTATCTGTTAGTGGCTATGGGTATAGCACAGAGACAAGAGCCACTGAGGACCATGAAATTTAACACAACAGATACACACCTGAAGCACTTAAAAAAGATTATTAAGCCATCCTGGTGAATCCACTGGAATCCAGTTTTCTTTGTACAGAAACAAAGGTATGACTTTCTTAGCAAGTTATGTGATGTTTTAAATATTCTATGTAGTTGTTCCTACAGCACCAGAAAGTGATAAGCCTTCATTGAGTACTTATTCTGCTGAGGACAGAGCAGTTACATAGGTGAGCACTACAGCTCATAAGCCAAGTCTGGGATTGGAAATAATGTAGAAGGGTAAGAGTGGAAGGGGTTTTGTTTCCTTCTAATAGTCTGTATGTTCAGTATCTCCTCCAATCATATGTATTAGTTTAAATAAAGCCGGATGAAATAAATGTACTCTTAAAGGAGTGGAATCAGGTGGAAGTGGGAAAAAGATTGGGTAAGTTGACGACGAGTCAGGGAAAGGGGAACTCTGAGGAAGAGCACAAACTTTGGAGTCTGCAGATCTGGGTTCGGATCTCGACATCACTAGAGTATCAGTTGTGTCTCTGGGCAGATAAGTTTGCCTTTCTGAGCCCATACTTCCTACTCTGCAAAAGAGGGATAATAGTGCCTCTCGAGGTAGAAAACGAAGATTAAATGAGACAGTATTCATGGAAAGCTCTGAGCATGGTGGTAATGGTGGACGGAGTCATGGTGGCTATTATCCCTACACCAACACGAGTGACAGGGAGTGATATCTGATGCAATTTGGGGGGTCCCCTGTGTCTCTTTTGATACACAGCTAAAGAGCTCTCCCCTCCCCCCGCCTTCTATCACCGTCCTGTTTCACCCTTTCTACTCTTCTCTTTTTTCCACTGTTTTTGTCTCCACCCATAAGATCGGCTGCTGTGCTTGGGTCTGCAGCTGGGATCTAGTTTGGCGAAGCAGGGTCAGGTCACGCGACCCGGGATCCTGCTGTCCTAGCATCTCAGTAGGTGATTTCAAGCCTCTTACTCCCTCTTGACAACTCTGTGTCATCTAACCTATAAAATGGTGACAGGACCCCTGACTTTACTTACGACAGAAAAATATTAGGAGAAAAAAAATCTAAGTAAAGACAACAGAGTAACTGGTGCCAGACCTGCCCTTCTGCTGTGAACAACTAGAAAGCGGGACAAAACAACAGCTTCCAGATACTGAACAGAGGAAGTTTAGGAGAGAGGGGGGAAGCAAGTAAGATGGGCCTCGGACTGCACCCACTTTCTGCCTGGAGGCACCCTCTAGACCACAGGACAAGGAGGGAGAAGCCAAGCAGGGCACAGAGATTGGAATTTGAGGTGCCTGAAATTTACGAAGCCAAGTCCTGCAGAGGAGGGAGGAGTTGCATAGAGAGAAAACTCCAGAAACCAGCACAGAGTTTATTCTTTTGAATCTTTCACCAAGTACTAATCTGTGCACATTTAAGGTGAAAGTCCATAAAGCCAGGCAAAGCCAGGAGATCTGGGAGCTGGGCACCTCTCAGAAGTCACACGGGGTTGGGAGACACGCAGGTCCTGACAGTGGGAATGGAGAGTCCTTGTTGAACAGCTGGGGTATTCAGGAGAGACCCAGAAAGGTCACACCTTGGTAGGAACCTCAACTAGCTGCCCTAAAATCTCCCTAACAAGCTTAGAAGCAAGCCTTGAAAGGGTCAAGTCCTCCAACAAGTAATCTATCTACCAGTGACACCATTATTTTTACATAAAAACAAATTTCTAAGTACAGGAAGTACAGGAAGACATGGATACCATCAAGTGGGATAATACTAAGAAGGGATTTTCAGTGGTTACAGGAGGCTTTACAAAGGGTCCTCCCAGCGCGGGTATTGGCAAACTTTTTCTGTAAAGGGCCAGAAAACTGTACAGAATCAGGCCTTGAGTCAGATTTGGTCCATAGGCCTTAGTCTGCCAACCTCCACCAACCTCCACCAACCTCTGTGTTACGGAGATATCACTGGTCTCTCCACATCATACTCTATAAAGTGAGAATCTGCACTTTCACCAGACCCCTCCGTGACTGATACCTACATTTTCTTTTGAAAAGCACTGCCCTAAGGCAGTGGTTCTTAAAGCTTGGCTGCATATCAGGATCACCTAAGGAGCTTTGAAGAAATTCTGATCCCCTCCTGTACCCATTAAATCAGAGCTTCTAGAGGTGGAACCCAGGCATCAATAGCATTAAAGCCCCTCCAGGGGATACCAATGTGCAGTGAAGGCTGAGCATCAAGAAGAGGCTCACTTGGTATAGTCACACCACTGTCAAGTTCATATGCCAGCAGAGAAGGCAGCCCAACGCCCCACCAGGCCCACTTGCTCTCAGAAACGAATGGATTCCAGAATCACAGAAAACCCAAGGAGCGTGAGTGATGAAAAAGAATGTTAGAGCTAATTCTTCTTCTTTTTTTTTTTTTGAAGTATAGTTGATATACAACGCTACTTGAGTTTCAGGTGTACAACGTAGTGATTCCAAAACTCTCCACCCTATGCTATGCTCACAAGTGTACCTCCCATCTGTCATCACACAACTCATTAGAGCTAGTTCTTTTTCTTTTCTTTCTTTTCTTTTCTTTTTTTTTTTTTTTAAAGATTTTATTTATTTATTTGTCAGACAGACAGAGAAAGAGCACAAGCAGGGGGAGAGAAAAAGGGAGAAGCAGGCTTCCTGCGGAGCAGAAATCCATCGGGGGACTTGATCCCAAGACCCTGAGATCATGACCCAGGCAGAAGGCTTAACCAACTGAGCCACTTAGGCTTCCCCCTAGGAGCTAGTTCTTGATGTCTGTTTCTAGTCCTCTGGTGGTGTGTGCCATTAAGAAAAGGAATCTGGGAAGCGCAGACTGTATTTAAAAAGATGTTATCAATTTCAGCCTCAAAAGTTAAACATTTAGTTATAAGTAGACAACTCATTAATCTTTTTTTAATGTTAAGGAATTCATTCCATAGGGCTGAGCTCAGAAGCATTTTAAATTTAGGAACATTTAACACAAAATATACAGATATTCCTAAATAAACCATTGAGTGCCCAGTACTATTCATCAAGATTTTTGGGTCCCATACAATTTCACAGATGAGATTTGCTTTTTCCAGTGTTTATAAATATTTAGCACCTTTAAAGATGCTTTCTGGATCAATAGTCAGGATACCATGAAAGAGAGGCAGTAATAGGTGTTTTGAGAAAAGCTGGCTCATTTCTTGATATAAAGTCCAAAATAACCACTTAACTCATTTCTTTTTGTTTCTCTTTGCCTTTACCATTTGAGGAAATGGTAAAGATATATGATTCCTTCTTCCACTGCTCTTTTATAATATTTGCATTTTCTCCCACCCCTAGAAAAGTACAGAAGCTCTTTATCACATGATTAATTTTACAAGCAAAAGAAAAATCTATTCATTTACTCCATTAATACTAAAATTTTTCCAGGTTCTATGCACATGTCACCTCTGAGAGGCTTTTCCTGGCCGTGGTGTTTAAATCACACCCCCAAATCTTGTACTGCATTCCCTTTTCCCATAGCACCAGCTGATATATTATTTAATTTTTTTGTTTTGTTGTCTCTGTATCCCCTCAGCCATGACTGAAGTCACTGGAATAAAAGCTTGAAGGCAAGATCTTCACCTATTTCATCCACTGTGTCTCCCCAGTATCAAGCACAGGGTTTGGCATGTAGTAGATGCTCAATAATCATTTCTTGAATGGATGAAAAACAACATCCACTACATGTTAAAGAATCCAGGCATCAGGAGTTCAGGTAAACCACCCAAAAGAGTATGGAGAAAACTGGAAAGAACCCAGTATGTTGTTGAGGTGTGATGCCCCGTGAGAGTGATGCACAGGGCAACCTTTTCTCCCAACAACGTTAACGATTTACTCTGAAAGGCAGAGAGACAGGCAATGTCACTGAGCTGGAAGCTTATAATCTACTAAAAATATCATCCACAAACTTTACAAAAATCTCCCCACCAAAGGAAATGTAATCCACAGAGAAGAATAGCCTTGCTGTCTTATGAGAGGCTACCCATTCCCTTGCTCAATGATACCAGAATTTTTAGAAATGGAAGGAAGGGCTCTGAAGTTTCAGGCAGGATAATCTCTAAGCAGTAGTTACTAATCACCCTACTACTAGTTTCCTGTTGCCTCCTTAGCCCCAGGGCCGTGGAAGGAGTGCTTTATGCCCTATGTCCATCAAAGTGTCCCAGGCACTCTAGACTCATGGTAGGCCATGATGAAGTTCTCACCAGTCCATGGCCAACGGAGAAAACAAGCAACCACAGAAGGTTGCTCTTTACTTTGGGATTAGGTCCGCCTTCCATTTTGTGTATTAAAATAGCCTTTCTTTTACGGAATAAGGGTAGATCTGTGAAGTTCACGGTATAGGCCGTTTTTTAGGTCTTCCCTTGGCAAAATACGAAGTGGGGCCCATCTACGTTGTCCTCAAGAAAGAAGCAGGAGAGGAGGGTGAAGGGGAGAGTATTGGAGAGGGAGAAGGAGGAAGAGAAAGGGAATCGAAGCTGTATCCCAACATCGACAAATGTCCCCAGGGTGAGGGGGATAAGGTTACCCCTGTTTGAAAAACACCAGTGCAGAGTAAATACTTGAGTTGTCTACACAAACAAGGTAGGATGGATGCAGTTGTTAGGAGACTGTGGTAGTTAGAAGAAAACCGGTCCGGGGCTGCAGCTGGAGATGCGGAGGGCCACTGAGTCACTCTTTTTTCTTCAAGATTTTATTTCTTTATTTGACAGACAGAGATCACAAGTAGGCGAGAGACATGCAGAGAGAGAGGAGGAAGCAGGCTCCCTGCTGAGCAGAGAGCTGGATGCAGGGCTCAATGCCAGAACCCTGGGATCATGACCTGAGCCAAAGGCAGAGGCTTTAACCCACTGAGCCATCCAGGTGCTCCCACACTGAGTCACTCTTGGTAGAAGAATGACACTCCACCCAGGAGCAGGCTGAGGTGTGAAACTAGGGACCCACCTCATGCAAGACAAACAGCTTTTCCTACCTGACTGCTGCTAATCGGCACGTAAGGTGTCTATAAAAAGAAAGAGGGATTTAACTGCAAATTCCAAGCAAATTAATTTAAATCTAAGGATCTGCTTAAGGAGAGCCGTGTCTGTTCATGCCACGAAGATGAACTCTAAATAGCTCGCATTCGTTCCCCTGGATTAGTATTCATTAAGTCCACAGAAATGGGTCGTCTGTTCTTGTGCAGACACGAACACTCAGACCCCTTCTATTAGGCATGAGTCTGGTTCTTTAATAATTTTTTTTAAAAGCTGTCATGGTGATCCTTTAGGAACACAGTTTTAGAAAGAAAAACCCACCCCCAACATTTCTCACCTCCTGTAGGAGAAATTATTCTGTTTTAGTTCCACCTCTGGAAGTACGTTCTCATGATACATGTGCCACAGCTCTCTATTGGCCGCTATGGTAACTTGTTAAAAAATGACACCCCCTCAATTCCCATGGTGCATTAATTTGGTGTTCTAAAACAAATATTTTATAATGAAATAATTCTTAGCAAATAATAAGATTAACCTCACTAAACTGGCTTCTATAACACTTCCACTATCAGTAAATGTGTTTCTTATATGGTTTTAAGAACTTCTGTGACTACTGAAGGCTTCATTATAAATGTGTTCTGCTAGGGGTACCTGGGGGGCTCAGTCCATTAAAATATTAAAATAGCATTGACTGTTAGGCAGCAAACCCTTACAGAGGTAGCTCAAACCTGAGAAGTGAGAGCGGCCACGCCACGCTCCTTCCTGGGACCTCCACTCAGCAGCTCCACTTCAAGCCACCATATCTTTGAACTGTGTCTGTGAGCCTCTATGTTTTTGCTTTTTTTAAAAAATCTCAATTTATTCTGTGCATCTGCTAACAAGGTGTGTCCTAAGGTGTCAGAAAAGCTTAAAAGAGATTATTTTTGGAGTCTGGAAATGCTCAAAAATTTTTCCATATAAATTAACGGTATTGCTTCTTCATTTTATGCCATTTTATGAAAGCTTTCATAGGAATGCTCTACTTACAGACAGCACAGGAAGCTTGTATTTAAAATGCAGCAACATAGTTCTTAAGATATGATTTGACTAATGAGAACAGGCATTCACTGAAGGTACTGGGTAAGACAGATATGAGAAAATCTACTACAAGATTATTTGTGAGAGTAAAATAGTGGGAACAGCCTCAACATCCATCAAAGACATCACGTGAAATAAATTATGGTCCAACCACACAACAGAATACTACGTAGCCACTAAAAAATGAGCTCTGCATTTGTATTTCTGAAGAATAGATATGTATGCTATGTCTGTAATATATATGTATATATGTACATGTATGTATGGCTATACAGATATTTATGTTATAATTGTGTAGAACATTTCTGGAAAGATACACAAAAGGTATTTACAATTACCTCTAGGGAGAAGCACTGAGGAGACACTGGACTTGTCCATTTCATTTTGTGCCTTCTGTACTATTTATTTTCTGATGTTTTCTTTTAAAAGGATGAATATTGGGTGCCTGGGTGGCTCAGTTGGTTAAGCATCTGCCTTCGGCTCAGGTCATGATCCCAGGGGCCTGGGATCTAGCCCCATGTCAGGCTCCTTGTTCAGCAAGAAGCCTGCTTCTCCCTCTCCCGCTTTCCCTGCTTGTGTTCTCTCTCTCTGTCAAATAAATACATAAAATCTTTAAAAAAAAATAAATAAAAGGATGACTATTGCCTTCATCACAAGTATCATAACTATCACATGTATACCAAAGTGGGGACCTCCCTCCAAAGACCAGTAGCAGCAAGTATTCAACAAGAAGAAAGATATGCCTTGGATTTATTCTCTTTATTCCCTAATGGCTCCCAGGGAGCATGAGTTCTGAAGCCTGACAAAAAAAGGCTGTATCCTCAAAAAGGAAGTCAAAGGGGTGCCTCTTTTCCAGCAATGTTAAAATACTTCTAGGGCATTTGATTTGCCAAATTGGGAACATTCCACAGAAATAGGACTCTAACTTATGAAACGGCTTTGAATAATGCAGTGTTTATATATATATATATAATAACATATATATATATGGATGATATTATTTTCAGAAATATTTTCGGAAGTTAGGAGTTTCTGTTATATTTTGGGATTTTAATCTTTTTTTAAACCAATGATATCACTGTGCCAGTTTGAATTACAAGCGTGATTCAAATATGGCCAGGAGCTGCCCTCGGCCCCACAGAGGAGACGGACAGAAGGCAAAGGCTGGCTGACGAGAGGCACGGCTCTGTGGGCTCTAGCTGGAAGCGGGGGGCACGGCCCTGGCACACAGCTGCCAGCCCACTGATTCCTCAGCCAATGTGCCCATGAACAAAATGAGAACTCAAGGCAGAAGATGACAGGTCATGGTTCCAAGACTGCTCACTTACTCTCAGACACCAAAAGCAAGTCTTGCGATAGAAAGAAATAATGTGTGGCAACCATCACCGTCACCACTCCACACTCTCCCTCACCCCAGGTCTCTCAGTTCACAGCCCCTGGACGCACCAAGTCACAAACATGGGGTGTAATAAGGAATGCTGGGGCCTTGCCTGAGCAGCAGGTCAGGGGCAGACCAGACGGCTAGGAAAACCGACTCTCCCATCTTTCTGCTGTGGCATGGAGATGCTGACTCTTCCTGCCCGTGGCCGGAAGCAGATGCCAGGAACCTCAGCAGTCCCTGGGACAACGTCACCGGCCTCTGTGCCCCTTCTGTCAGGATTTTTGGGTTTTTTTCATCCTAAACCTAATTCCTTCAGCATTTGGGAAGCTGCTTTTCAAAACTGCATGCCCAACTGGGAAAAGTGGAAACGGACACTGGCATTTATCCCAGAGACTCTGCTTCCTGACACTAATACAGGAATGATCAGCGCTTCTTAACCATCACAAGGGATGGGACATAGGAATGGAAGATAAAGAGACAGGCAAGTGTTCTCATGTTCAATGGGGAGGAAGAAGATACAATCTGTAAGTGCGTTCATAATGGACCATTGAGCCTGATGCCTGAAGAGTTTAATGTGTGGGGTAGAACTCTCATCTGTGACACCTTTGTGTGCCCAGTTCCATTGGGTAGGTATTCTTAGCCCCATAAAACAGATGAAAAAACTGAGGGTCAGGGAAGATCTTTAACACACCTAAGGACAAAAAGTATTAAAGCCCTTTAAACCCTAAAGGCTGCATTTTCTCCAAATTGGAACAGACAGAGAAACATGGTCACCAGGCCCAGCCATGAGTTCTAAGAGGTTAGGCCCACCTCTTTCCGCTCACAGATTTAGCAGAGACTTCCAGTACTTACATTCCTGTTTTGTTGTCCATCCCAAATAATCTACCTTTTCCTCTTTTTTAAGGAACTGAATGGCTGTTAATTAGACTTCTTGTGGTGATCATTTTGTAATATACACATATGCTGAATTATGACATTGTATATCTGAGACTAATAAAGCATTATATGTCAATCATATTTCAATTTTTATTTTTTATTTTTTTTAAAGATTATTTATTTATTTATTTGACAGAGAGATCACTAGAAGGCAGAGAGGCAGGCAGAGAGAGAAGAAGGGAAGCAGGCTCCCTGCCGAGCAGACAGCCCGATGTAGGGCTCGATCCCAGGAACCTGGAATCATGACCTGAGCTGAAGGCAGAGGCTTTAACCCACTGAGTCACCCAGGCGCCCCACATATCTCAATTTTTAAAAAGACATTATGTAGGGGTGCCTGGGTGGCTTAGTCGGTTAAGCGTCTGGCTTCAGCTCAGGTCATGATCCTGGAGTCCTGGGATCTAACCCCAGGTCAGGTTTCCTGCTCCACAGGGTGTCTGCTTCTCCCTCTTCCTCTGACCCTCCCCCTGCTTGTGCTCTGTCTCTTTCTCTCTGTCAAGTAAATAAATAGAATCTTAAAAAAAAAAAAGATACTACATAAAAAAGAAAGTGATACAATGTACTGCTGTAGAAAAGCCTAATTTCTATTTATCCTAAAGATACAAACTTAGTGATCCGAAGGGGCACGTGCACCCCAATGTGTATAGCAGCAATGTCCACAATAGCAGAACTATGGAAAGAATCTAGATGTCCATCAGCAGATGAATAGATAAAGAAGATGTGGTATATATACAATGGAATACTATGCAGCCATCAAAAGAAAGGAAATCTTGCCATTTGTGACGACGTGGATGGAACTAGAGGGTATCATCTTTAGCAAAATAAGTCAATCGAAGAAGGACAACTACCATATGATCTCCCTGATATGAGGAAGTGGAGATGCAACGTGGGGGGCTGGGGGGTAGGGAAAGAATAAATGAAACAAGATGGGGTCGGGAGGGAGACAAACCATAAGAGACTCTTAATCTCACAAAACAAACTGAGGGTTGCTGGGGGGAGGGGGGTTGGGGGGGTGGGGTTATGGACATTGGGGACGGTATGTGCTATGGTGGGTGCTGTGAAGTGTGTAAACCTGGCGATTCACAGACCTGTACACACCCTGGGACTAATAATACATTATATGTTTATTAAAAAATGCAAAAATTATTGAAAATAAAAAGAAAAGAAAAGCCTAATTTCTTTTTTTTTTTTTTAAGATTTAATTTATTTGACAGAGAGATCACAAGCAGGCAGAGAGGCAGACAGAGAGAGAGGGAGAAGCAGGCTCCCCGCTGAGCAGAGAGCCCGATATGGGGCTCGATCCCAGGACCCTGAGATCATGACCTGAGCCGAAGGCAGTGGCCCAACCCACTGAGCCACCCAGGCGCCCCAAGAAAAGCCTAATTTCTTAAAGAATCCCAAAAGGGGATTTGGGACACTGATTGAGAAAGAAGAGTAAAGAGGGGGAAATAGCATCCTATCACTGCAGCTTCATGACCCTTAGACCAAAATGCAGGCATTAAGGTGCAAGCTTGCTACGATGGGACAATGCTATCTCCTTAGAGGGAAAAAGGGCATTCGGGGTTCATGCTGTTAAGATGTTGTCTTTCAGCTGACGGAGCCTCACCTGGGTCCTGCCACCCGGACTTCACTCAGATACCCTGCCCAGGCTTTATCCCTGCCCCCCAGCACACAGCCCTCTTCCCTTGCAAACAAACTGCCAAGGAGTCTCTGAGTATGTACAATCTCTTGGGCTGTTTGTTGTTCTCCCCCTGCCTCTGAACACCTCATTTTCCAAAAGTCAACAGGAAACACCTCATGCAAAACTGAATAAAATCCTGCTTCTTCACACAAATTCCTACTGGGTGCCCCAGCCTGTGTCTCGAAACCAGGCACAGACTGTCAAGTGCACCGGGACACGTGACTGGGTGACAGGGATGGCTGATGGATGGACACCTTCACCACAATAACGTCTGCCCCGAAATTCCTAGGGTACACATTATGTGAGGCCCTGACTGACATGTTCTTTTCTTTTTTTAATATTTTATTTATTCATTTTCCGATGTGGAGCTCAATCCCACGACCCCGAGATCATGATCTGAGCTGAACCCGAGTCAGGCACCCAACAGACAGAGTCACCCAGGCGCCTCAAGCCGTGCTTGCGATATCCTTGTGCAGCCACAGATCAGCTCTAAGATAGAGAAAGATTACAGACCCTGACCAAACAAAATTAGCCTGCAGGAACTGTTAAAGTCACATAGAAAACACAAAGGAAACAGTAAAAGCTAGTTATTTTTTTCTTGTTCTATGCTAATGTTTCACATTAATTTTATTTAAAAAAAAACTTTTTTTAAAGATTTTATTTATTTATTTGACAGGCAGAGAGGCAGGCAGAGAGAGAGAGGAGAAATCAGGCTCCCTGCTGAGCAGAGAGCCCGATGTGGGGCTCGATCCCAGGGCCCTGGGATCATGACCTGAGCCAAAGGCAGAGGCTTTAACCCACTGAGCCACCCAGGTGCCCCTAAATTTATTTTTTTAAAGATTCCTTTATTTATTTGAGAGGTGACAGGCAAAGGGAGACAAGAGAGAATCTCGGGCAGATTCCCCACTGAGCGCAGAGCCCAATGCAGGGCTCTACATGGGGCTGAGCCTAGGACCTTCAGATCATGACCAGAGCTGAAATCAAGAGTCACTTAACCAACTGAACCTCCCAGGGACCCCCTCATTAATTTTACTGATCCAGCATAGGATCTTTTGACTGAGGAGGCAGGAGACAGGCCTTCCAGCACCCCAACAGCTAGCCCACTACCACCTACTCTTACAATTCTTGCAGAGCCTCAGAAGGGTCTGCAATCAAACCAAGGCAAAGTACAAATGCCTTCAAGAATACTGTATTAAAATACAGCCCCTCTTGAGTTGCCAGTGTTGGGGGCCTACTGAGTATGTGCTGAGGGCAGGAATAAACTGGGGACAGTGAGAAGGGACAGCCAGGGATGGTAACCCTCTTCACTGTCTTGGCCCTGGCTCTAGCCTGTAGCACACGTGACAGAGAATTTTATTGTATGACCACTGGAAGTCACCTTAGGAGGCAGTGCTGCGTTACAAGGCCATTGCTTGAAGGAACCACCTGGTTAGCTGGGGAACTATGTGGCATGTGGTGATCACTGACCAAGCTCTGGAGACCAGCTGACTAGTTCCACCACAGCCTTGGTCAAATAACCTAGCCACTCGTCAGTTTTTCCTCAACTGTCAACGTGGATAAAAATAGACTCTCTCCCCTTGCTTACTGGGATAAGGCCAAGTAAACACTCCATAAATGTCAGGGATCATGATTATTATTTGGAGGAGACATCATGCTCCTTTTGTAATCATTTTCTTGTGTGACCTTTGCAGTGAACACTTCCTGATGGTGCGAGATTTATTATCATCTCTATGCTAATTTTTCCCTTTAAGAACTGGCTGCCACATGTTTTAAAAAGCATATTCTTAGCTCTGCTGCCTATTTCAGAACTTCGAAGAGCCAAAGCAAATGTATCTCCTCCACATTTTTCTTATATTCTATTTTCTGTAAATATCCCATTTAGTCAAGTCGACAATGACTTGAATGTTCTAAGTTTGACCGACGAAAGGACAGAGTGGACTTTCCCATCTCCGCCACGGAGAACGCTTTCTGGCTAAACATGTCTTGTGTGTGTCTGATGCTCTGACCTCCTTCCAGCACTTTCATAACTACTCCTTATTTTATTTATGTGCTTCTTTATTTATTTATACCCGTGCCTTTTCCCATCAAGGACAGAAGGTGGCTTTAAGGACACACAAAAGTTGACAGGTTGGCATGAAATAAAGGTAGAGCCAAAGAAGAAAAACAAGAAAGAAAAAAAACTGAAACCCCTGGGAAAAGGGAAGAAAAAGGCATTATTTCTATATCACAGAGAAGGAAACCAGGGCACAGAGCCACGTAATGCTTTTTGAAGCAATGTGGGTTAAAAGCTAGAAATAAGCAGACACTAAGCCAACCCTACAAATATCCTGGGGCTCTGAGGCATTGGGGAATTGATGCAAAACAAAACACACCAATCCAAAAAAGACCACCGTCTGGCTCAGCAAAAGGGGGGCAGAGAGATGGGCAGTCCTCCTGGGAGTAGTCCTGGGAGCTTGGAGGAAAGTGATGTTGACAGCAATGATGACAGTCCATACCATGGATCGGGTATGAGAAAGGGCCCAGCACCATTCAAGAGCCATCCCAGCATCACCTCACCACAGTGCCTTAGGACGTACCACTAGTATTCAAATTTTGCAAAGGAGGCCCAGAAAGTTTAAGTGACTTGCTCAAAGTCATAGAGTGAGTGGGTGGCAGATTTGGACCCAGGTGATCTGACTCCAGAACACATTCCTACCCTCTATCTCCAGAATCCTCTTGCAGACAGAGGCTGTCGACGGGAAAGCTGGATGAACAGGGACGGCCTCTCAGAGAACTGAGAGGGTGAGAAAAGCAGGTATGGTGGGTGGGTCCAGGAAGTTGCAAGGGAAAATGAGGACTCATCTAGAAAATAAGAGAAGCCAGGATCTAAACCCCTGTGATGGACATGCCTTTGATGTTGAAGCTGGCAGCTTGCTGGGGGAATTCCTGAAAGTGACCTCCCAAGGAATCAGGACTAGTTTCTGACTAGTTTCCAAAACCCACCTTAACCGTGAGACAGGACATCAGGGTGTTGTTGATGTGGGTGCTGATAATGATTTAGGATTATTTAGGATTATTATCATCACTATCATTATCAACAACAACAACAACAACAACAACAGTGTTTGCTTTTTCCCTATGGTAAAATTAGTGCTGCCATTCAATTCAATTAGTGATTTGCTGAGCTTATACTGTGTACCAAGCACTGCACTACACATAATGATTTTGAACACAGGACTTTACAGACTTTATATAATTTCCATAGCACAGTAGATATTTTTTTTAAAAGATTTTATTTATTTATTTGACAGGCAGAGATTGCAAGTAGGCAGAGAGACAGGCAGAGAGAGAGAGGGGGAAGCAGGCTCTCCGCTGAGCAGAGAGCCCGAAGCGGGGCTCAATCCCAGGACCCTGGGATCATGACCTGAACCGAAGGCAGAGAATTTAACCCACCGAGCCACCCAGGCACCCCCACATTATATTTTTTTTTTTTAAAGGAACTTTTATTTTTTTTTTTTAAGATTTTTTATTTATTTATCAGAGACAGAGAGGGAGAGAGAGCGAGCACAGGCAGACAGAATGGCAGGCAGAGGCAGAGGGAGAAGCAGGCTCCCTGCCGAGCAAGGAGCCCGATGTGGGACTCGATCCCAGGACGCTGGGATCATGACCTGAGCCGAAGGCAGCCGCTTAACCAACTGAGCCACCCAGGCGTCCCTAGATATTTTTTTTAAACATTAAAATATTTCTAAATTTTAGGGGTGCCTGGGTGGCTCAGTCAGTTGAATGTCCGACTCTTGCTTTGGCGCAGGTCCTAATCTCAGGGTCATAGGATTAAGCCCTGTGTCCGAGTCCACACTCAGCAGGGAGTCTGGTTCTAAGATCACTTAGATCTGAGGGCTGTTACCCTCTGCCCCTCCCCACCCTGCTCTCTCTCTCAATTAAATAAATCTTTTAAAAATTCTTCTAAATTTTAAAATAGAGCACTCCTAAGTCTCCTGTCTCTGGGATATGAATGGGCTCTAAATCCCAGGCTATTCCTATTATAGCTCTAATAAATTACTCTGTTGATTGTGCTGGGTCCTCTCTTCCTTCCTATATCTTCAGGAGCAACTGCTTCCTTCAGTCTTTCTTTGTACTCACTTTGAGTTAAGGCTCCTCCTTCCACCAGATCCTCTACTCCCACTCCCAAAGTTGGGAGTCAGTAAAACTATATGCCAAATATTTCTACTAATTTCTACTAATTTTCCTCCTCTAGACACTGATGGGAATGCTCTTCCTGGTTCCTTTGTGGAAGGGGCCATGTCAATAGTTCTGGCAACGAGCTGTGAGTAGACGGGGTTCTTGGGGCTCATCACTTTAACTGCCCTGCAAGGTCCTCCAGAGTTCTTTTTCTCCCTCCATGCTGATGATGGCAACATTTGAGAGAAAGGCTGCCAGGTCTCTGGGTGACTAGTCACTCCAACCACCCAAAGGGACGTGCAGCATGAATGAGAAATAAACTATATAGTTTCCAGTCACTTAGGTCTGGGGGCTGTCTGTTACCACAGCATAACCTCGCCTCTTCTGACTGATTCAGCCTTTTAACAGGTTCAATATTTCTGGTCCATAGTAATCACCCCTTCTTTTCCAGAAGACAGGGACAAAGAGGTAGAGACGGTGATGAAGATGGAAAGAGAGACAGAGATATAGACACTGACAGATACAGACCCAGCTTTTTCTTGTTATTTCTTAAAGTCTGAGATGAAAGAAAGAAGGTGGGATGTATGGATTACCAGCTACCTTGATCCAGTCTGTTTATAAATTATTTAAACAGAGAAGTCAACAGAAGTTGCAGTGGGGCACCTGGCTGGCTTGGTCGGAGGAGCACAGGACTTGCGTTCTTGGGATCACGAATTCAAGGCCTACGTTGAGTGTAGAGATTATTAAAAAAATAAATAAATAAACTAAGAGGAAAAAAAGGCTGTAGCCTTTGAGAACAGTTAGAGAAATCTCACAATTTGAATCTGGAGATATATAGATAAAAATTTTCTTTGTAAGATGAAAGGCACAAATGATGGCTTAAGAGTATAAAAAGCAATGCACTCTGTATGAACGTACAAGGCAGTCTAGGAAGCCTCTTTGGTCCAATTCAGGGTTTCTCAGGCTCAGGACTCTTGACATTTGGGGCCAGGAAATTCTTTTTTGTGAGAGATGGCTGTCCTATGTAGGATGTCTGCTATCATCTGGCTTCTAGTCACCAGATGCCAGTAGCACCTGTCCCCACCCCCGTTGTGACAACCAAAGATACCTCTAGGGGAACACCCCGTGGGGAACAAATCGCTTTCAGCTGAGAATCACTGCACTAGCTATAATCACAAACAGACCTAAACCCTCTCCCACAGAACTGGATTCAATGTTCTTTCATAGAAAATAAGTTAATGTCATGTTTACATATTGACACAAGTGTTGTGCTAGTGCCCCACACATGGATCCAAGACTGGGTTCCAATGGTGTTTAGGCCCATGATACCTCACCACCTTTTCCGGAATTATTTCCAGTGCATGAAACTTGAGCCCGTGAGTGTCCTTTTAAAACACTTAGAGTCAGCTAACACAAATTTAAAGGAATGTAGGATTTATCCTATAGTAAGATGGCCACTCATTCACTTCTCTCCCTGTATGTATGCACCATTCCTGCATCAAGAGTGGAGTCAAAAATAAAATCTTAAAAAAAAAATCTTAAGAAAAAGAGTGAAGCCAATTCCTTCGCCCCCTTGAATCTGAGCTGGTCTGTGACTATTCTGACCACAACAGTGGTCACTATTCTGACTATTCTGAACACAACAGAAATGAGGCAAGCCTTTAAGAAGACTGACAGTTTCTGCTTTTCTTCTCTTGGAAGGCTCACTCTTGGAACTCTCCCTCTAGAACTCAGCTGCCATGCTGTTGGAAGCCCGAGTCACGTGGGCAGGTGTTCCAGCAGATCGCTCGCTGAGCTTTCCAGCTGATGTCTAGCATCAACTGTCAGGAATGTGAATAAGATCTTGAACTTCATGTCGGACAATTCAAGTTCCCGGGGGACTGCAGCCCGGCCAACGTCACATGGAACATAAGCACCACCCAGCTGAATCAAGTGAACACACAAAACTGTGAGAGATAATAAAATGATTGGTGTTTCAAACCACTATGTTCTGGAGGAGTGAGGCTGCAAAAGATAAACCAAACACAACCTCAGACAGAACCACTGTTGGGGACAAGGACCAGAAGGGTCCAAATGTACGTATGGCACATGCATGGAGTTCAAGAGGTAGGGCAGGAGAGAGTGAGCAGAGAGGTCTGGAACCATGGCCAAGTCTAGGATTGCATGGCCCGGGGAGTATAACTCCAGAGAGGTCAGGGAAATCAAGTCATTATATGTTCATGAGTAGCAAAGCCATTATGATCTGACTTCTTAAATAAGTGTAGTTGTGTCTTCCATCAAATACTATTTCCTGGAATATACAATTTTACATGACCACAACCGTGGCAGATCCTATTACCAGCACACCTAGTGTGTGTGAACATGGTGCTGGGTACTTTACACACATTGTCCCTAGTCCTCGAAAGGGCCTTGAAAAATAAGGACACTTATCCTTCCCTCTTTCCTGCTACTCTTTCTCCTTTCCTACTGAAAAGTAAAACTTTTCAGTTTTACTTTTAAAAGTAAAAACTACCTTTTCCATCAGAAAAGGTAGTTTAAAATTTTTGCAAATCACATCACTCTTTGTTCGATGCAGGAAAGCTTCCTGTTATTACTTTGAGCCAAAAAACAGAATCCAGAGCTGTTTCCTCCTTCCCAGTTCTTTATAAAATTCAAGCATCATTAATGTACAGTGTTGTATTAGTATCAGGTGTATGATATACCGTTCAGCAATTCTATCTGTTGCTCAGTGCTCACCGTGATACCCATACTCTTAATCCCCTTCACCTATTTCACCCTCCCCCCTCCCCGGTCCCTTCCCTTCTGGTAACTATCAGTTTGTTCTCTATAATTAAGATTCTGTTCATTTCTCTTTTCTTTGTTCATTTGTTTTGTTTCTTAAATTCCACACATGAGTGAAATCATGTGGGATTTGTCCTTCTCTAACCGACTACCTTGCTTAGAATTCTCTCTAGCTCCATCCTCTGTCGTTGTAAATGGCAGGATTTCACTCTTTTTAAATGTCTCTTTCTTAATATTCCGTTCCTAGTATCCTGAAAGACATTCAATATCCTTCTCAGTTTCCTGGCTAGTTGTGAACAACTTCAACTTCTCATGCCTGTTGAAGGTTGAGTTAATATTTGGAAAGTGATATGTGGGTTCCCTGCTAATGGCCGGGACCGAGTATCCTTCAGCTCACCTCCCGTGTCCTGACTCCCTGCACCTGTTTACAGAGTGTCAGCCACATGGGTGAAGGCCATGGCACCTCCTCAGTAGATGAGAGGAAACAGATCACAAGTAGGAAGATTCTCTCCAGGTAGTGGAAAAGGTTGTGGCAACACTCCAGCAGCAAGAAAGGCATTTCCTTTCAACCATTCTGTAAGCTACCTAGATAGCCAACACCACACACAGCATTCAATACAAAGCATGCACTTACTTAGTACTTACTGGATGAATAAAAAGCATTAAATAGACAGCAATAGGAATGTGGAAATAATGTTAGACAACTGGGTTCACTGTATAAAATAAGTAAAATAGGATTATCTGATATTATTGGTTCATACTGACCCCATAAAATTCACCTGAATGCCTAAAAAAAGAAAAAATCTCATTTATGGGACACCTGGGTGGCTCAGGTGGTTAAGAGTCCAACTTTTGATTTCGGCTCAGGTCATGGTCTCAGGGTGGTAGGATTGAGCTGAGTCGGGCCCCGTGCTCAGCACAGTCTGCTTCTCTCTCTCCCTCTGCTCCTCCCCCCGCCATTTCCTTAAATAAATAAATAAATAAATAAAATCCTTAAAAAAAAAATTCTCCTTAACAGCATTATGTAGATAATTCCAAATTTGTTTTTCCCAATTTCTGAATCTTGCTAATTCCTCTTTTTGCTCAGGCTGCTATTGTCTTAGGGCTGTAGGAAGTTACCACATAATCCATATTCATGAGGTCCAGATTTGAGAGACAACATATTTCAGTAAACTTATTTTCTTTCTTTTTTTTTTTTAAGATTTTATTTATTTATTTGACAGATAGAGATCACAAGTAGGCAGGCAGAGAGAGAGAGAGAGGAGAAAGCAGGCTCCCTGCTGAGCAGAGCATGGGATGCGAGGCTTGATCCCAGGACCCTGGGAAGGTGACCTGAGCCAAAGGCAGAGGCTTTAACCCACTGAGCCACCGAGCACACCGAGGCACCCCCAATTAACTTATTTTCTGAAGGCAGAAGGTACAATTAGCCATGGACTTGGCCACAAAGACTAATGATCTTCTTATCTTCACAAAGTAACTGAAATTCAAATTTAGGGAATTAGCTGAGAATTTATAGGCAGAGACAAAGCAGTGGGAAACTGTAGGGCACTTCTCAGATGTACCATAAAAGGAAGAATTCCACTAGCACCACCTTAAATCATAATTGAGCAATTGCCTGTTTCTTATTATGACTATTTGTCTATACTTCATTCATGATATGTTAATAGCATTAATAGTAACTACGGCCAACAGGGCAGTTAAAAAAATAAAACTCTATAGGAATTCTGAAAGTATTCACAATAAGAAAATTCTTGAGGTCTAGTAATAAATGATAAAATGTTTCCTCCAAGATCTGATTAAATCTTATACTATTGCTCTTCTCTAGGGAATTAGTAAGTATAAAATAATGTGCTAATTTCTATTCTGTAAGCAATATTTTTCTAGCATTACTCAGAATGTAACAGCTTCAACAGCTAGTCTTTTGATAGAGGATTCTGACATGGGAAAATCAGATATCTGCTCTTTCTGAATAGATGGTTTTTTCCTTAAATGAGTTTGTTCACTTCTATTTGTTTTGTGCAGCTATGACACCTACACTGCCTGCCTTTGTTCCTCTTATTTTAAATTTATGCATCTTATTTTCCCAACTAGACCTCCAACTCCTTACAAACAGAAATCACGTGTTCCCACGGTCTGATGTCACCCTCAACCTAGAATATGGTGCTGGATGCAAAGAGGACAATAAAAAAAAAATGTTTTATTTGACTGGTTAGGTGGACTGCTAAGAAACATGCCATGCAGGGGGGCCTGGCTGGCTCAGTTAAGGGAATATGCAACTCTTGATATTGGGGTCATGAGTTCGAGCCCCACATTAGGTGCAGAGATCACATAAAAATAAAATCTTAGGAGTGCCTGGGTGGCTCAGTTGGTTAATAGTCGGCCTTCAGCTCAGGTCATGATCCTAGAGTCCTGGGATCGAGCCCCACATCAGGCTCTCAGCTCGGCTGGGAGCCTGCTTCTCCCTCTATCTCTGCCTGCTGCTCCCCCTGCTTATGTTCTCCCCTACCCAGTCCCTGTCAAATAAATAAATATAATCTTTTAAAAACATCCTAAAAAACAAAACAAAAACATACCATAGAATACATTCTTACAAATGTGGCTTTGCTTAAAGCCACCTCAAGTTCATTGGGACCCTTCACCATAAGATGATTTGTGGGGACTGCATGGAAGCATCTTCAAATACAAATCAGAACACTTTGCAAACGAGAAGACGTGTTGACATATACATTTGCAGTGAAGAGATTATATGAGAATAGGATTAGATTATTTGCCTAAAATTATACCCAAAGTTAAGAGAAAACATAAATATTAATAGTAAATGCTAGAAGGTAATTCTATGGACAGTTAGGGTCAGTATTTTTTTTTTTTTTTAAGATCTTATTTATTTATTTGACAGAGACACAGTGAGAGAGGGAACACAAGCAGGGGAAGTGTGAGAGGAAGAAGCAGGCTTCCCACTTAGCAGTGAGCCTGATGCAGGGCTCAGTCTCAGACCCTGGGATCATGATCTGAGCTGAAGGCAGATGCTTAATGACTGAGCTACCCACACGTCTCCACTTTGGATCAGTATTTATCAGAGTACCCTCCCTGTAAAGGCTCTGCACCAGTACAAATCAATTTTGCCCAGTACTGAGCAACATAAAGGATGAGAAGTTTTAGTCTCTTCCTGAAAGGAGTTCAACAGACAACTAGAAGTCTAGAGACTCCTGCAGGGGCACTATTAACTGTAACAGCAGCCGTGGTAATGACTGCTTGCTTTTACTAAGTGTTCTAAGCTCTGATGCCTCACTCAATCATCCTGACAACCTAGAAAGCAGGCAATGTCATCATTTTCATTCTACAGATGAGGAAATTGAACAAGGCAAAGTGTAGCAACTTGCCCAAGGTCAGAATCAAGGTCAAACCCAAACTAGTCTGGCTGTAAAGCCAAAAATAAAAATATGGATGTGACTTTTTTTTTTTAAAGTGAAGGTGACACTTAAAACCAGAGGGAAATGATACAATTAAATTAAGAGCATTAAAGGGCACCTGGATGGCTCAGTCAGTTGAGCCTTGGTTTTGGCTCAGGTCCCAATCTCATAGGTCCTGGAATCAAGCCTGGGCTTGATTGGGCTTGATTGGAAGCACGGGCTTCCTTGCTTGGTGGGCAGTCAGTTTGAGAGTCTCTCCCTCTGCGCCACCCCCCCCCTCTTTCTCAAATAAATAAATCTTTAAAATAAATTAAAAAATTGGAGCACCTGGGTAACTCAGTTGGTTAAGCGTCTGCCTGTGGCTCAGGTCATGATCCCAGGGTCCTGGGATCAAGCCACATACCTGGCTCCCTGCTAAATGGGGAGCCTGCTTCTCCCTCTACCCCAGATTGTGCTCCTGCATTTGCTCTCTGTTAAATAAATAAAATCTTTGTTAAAATAAATAAACAAAATAAATACATAAATAGCATTAAGGCAGCTGGCTCCCATTGGGAAAATTATAAAGCTATCACCCTGCCTCATACCTTACACCAAGATACACATTTCAAAGTAAAAAAAAAAAAAAAAAAAAAAAAATTAAGCTGTAAAATTGCCAGGACATACCTATTCATATAATCTTGGGAGTTAGAATGAATTGCTTAATATTCCAACAAAATAGAAGCACTGATTGATAACATTAACTATGTAAGAATCTAAAATCTCTGTACAACAAAAAAACACATTTACTTATAGTAAGCCCCAAATGGGAGATAAACTGGTGACACTAATAGGGGAAAAGTTAAAAAGATGATAGTGTATTTGTACTCCAGAATCCCTCAAACTGGCTGAGATATTAACATCTAAAGGACAGTTGTGATAGAATGGAGAATTTTAAAAAGTGAGTTGCAAAACAATATGTTTTTGCTAGCGATTTCTGGCTTGCTAAAATGAAACACAAACAGAGACCAGACCTGAAAATTTCCTGAGCAAACACAACCAGTTAATCATACAAGCAAAACTTAATTGAGTTTATCTTGCGAGATAGGAGAGGCTAACTTGACCTGGGTCACTTCTTGCCTCTGAAAATCCTAAGCAAAACTAAGATTGTTCCTCCAAATTGACAGGCTGTAACCACTCACCAGTTCCTTTACTTTTAAGAAAATTCTAAGATTGTAACCAATTACTGCAACACTCCCAGCTTGCAAACTGGCTTTTTAGTGTGTGCACAATGAACTTTTACTAATTACTACTTCAGGGATTCATTGGTTTTATTTCCATTTTTTTCCCCTGAACTTCTGACAGGTTCAAAGCTATGTGTAATTAAATGTACTAAAATACATACTTTTACATACACAGGTTACCGCCATGGACATATTTATAGTACACTATAAATATATAATAAATAAATAAATAAATAAATATAGTACACTATAAATATCCCCCTAAAAATAACACACAACGCTATTGGTTAACATTAGGAAGGAGAAAGGGAGGGTGAGAACAGAGAATGTTCTCTTTTCGCTTCCTTTTGATCTATACATTTTACTTTTTTTTTAAAAGTACACATTACTTTGGTCATTGTGTTTATTTTTCTATTTTATTTATTTATTTTAGAGAGAGAGAGAGCACAAGAGGGGAGAGGGTCAGAGGGAGAAGCAGACCCCCTGCTAAGCAGGGAGCCTGATGCAGGACTCCATCCCTGGACTCTGGGATCATAGCCTGAGCCGAAGGCCGTTGCTTAACCAACTGAGACACCCAGGTGCCCTACTTTGGTCATTTTAGAGAAAATAAATTTCAATCAGAGTGTATAAAAATTAAAAGGGAAAACTGGGAAAAATTATTGCAAAAAATACTAAAGATTTAGTATTCTTGATGTATTAAGTACTCATATGAATTGATAAGATTACAATTCCAATAGAAAAAAAGCAATCCACAGAAAAGAAAATGTCCAAGAAAACACAGTATTTCTTTACATTGTAATCAGAAAAATGCAACTTAACACAAGGAATCTTTTGGGGCACCTGGGTGGCTCAGTGGGTTAAAGCCTCTGCCTTCAGCTCAGGTCATGATCCCAGGGTCCTGGGATTGAGCCCCGAATCGGGCTCTTGGCTCAGCAGGGAGCCTGCTTCCTCCTCTCTCTCTGCCTGACTCTCTGCCTAGTTGTGATTTCTCTCTGTCAAATAAATAAAATATTTAGAAAAACAAAAGAAATCTTTTTTCTCTATTATTATCAGTTTCAAGAAATTATACTATTAGTATCAAGAAGTGATTTTCATCCCTTTTCTGGAGGACAAACTAGTAATATGTGTCAAAAAATGTGATAGAGCAATTTTTCTTAAAGAAATTTAGCTTGAAAAATAATTTAGATAAATACAACGGCTTAATCAGAAGGATGCTGAGCACACACCCTTTTATAACAGCAAAACCTTAGAAACAATGAAAATAGTCAAAGATAGAGAACTATCTATTTGTACAGTGATTTTTAAAGTTGTTTCAGAGAAAAAAATAAAATTATTTCAAAGAAACACAGCAAGGAAAGGAAAACAAAGAAAAGGTGATCTCACAAGTACTTTAAAGAAAAAGGGCCTGGGATGCCTGGCTGGTTCAGTGGGAGGAATATGTGACTCTTGATCTCAGGGTTATGAGGTTGAGCCCCATGCTGGGTGCAGAGATTACTAAAAAAAATAAATGGACTTAAGAAAAATAAAGAAAGAAAAGAAAAAGGGCCAGGATCTTTTTGATGACCAGCAGATTTTTTCATTGTAAGTTTTACTGAGTTCATTAAGATTCGCACACAGTGCTAAGGACCAAAGCAGACTAATCCTGTGAACTTTTACCCACTTTCCCCAAGTGTACTTCAAATATGGGCAAGGATAAATCCAGATTTCTCCAGTCTTCCTTGTACTCATTTATGTGTGTCTCTACAATCTTACCACATGTGTGGGTTCACCCATCCACAACCACAGTCAACAGACAGACTGTTTCCATCATAAGGATCCCACATGCTGCCCTTCTTCCCACCCCAACCCCAAACCCTGACATCCACTAGTCTGTTTTCCCAATTTCTACAAATTTTGTCCCTTTAAAAACATTATGTAAATGAAACACAGTATGTAAACTTGAAATTCGCTCCCCCCAGCCTGCGTGCAGCTGAATTCCTTGGGAGATTCACCAATGCTATCCTGTGTCTGGATAGTTCACTACCCTTAACGGCTGAGCAGTACTGCCTGGTACGGACACACCACAGTTTGCTTAACTGTCTTCCGATAACGAATATCTGAGCTGTCCAAGTTCTTTGCTGTTATAAATAAGCCTGCTACGAACATTCCCGTAAAGGTTTTTGCTCAAACGTAAGTTTTCGTTTCTCTCTGATAAATGTCCCAGGGCTCAACCGCTGGGTCATATGGTAAATCCCAATTTAGTTGTACAAGAAAGTGACAAACTCTTTCCCAGAGTAGCTGTGCTGTTTTACGTTCTCACCAGCAATGCAAGAGTGGTCCTGCGTCCCTGCCCTTTGCCAGCATTTGGTGGTGTTGATTTTTATCCTCACTATTTCTATAGGTATCATTATTAATTTGTATTTTCCTGGTGGCTAATGATGTGGGACACGTTTTCACATGCTTATCTGGATATCCTCTTTGGAGACCTGTCTCCCTGTGTCTTTTGCGACCATTTTTTATCTGAATGGTTTACTTTTCTACAGTTGAGTTTTGATAGTTCCTTACATACTGGAGACACTAGTCCTTTGTCAGATAACAGGTCGGCAAATACTTTCTCCGGGTATGTACCTTGTTTTTTCATCCATCTTATGTGGGCTTTCAGAGAGCAGAAGTTTTTAATTAGGATGAGGTCCAATTTATCAATTTTTTGGTTATCGTACATTTCACTGCAGTCATTGCCACTTGTTTTTTTTTTTAGAACTTGGATTTCTTTGTTGAGCTTTTCTATTCTTTCATCTGTTTCAACAGAATTTGTAGCTGACTGTGGAAGTGCTTTTACGGTGATTTTTTTTTTTCTTGTTTATTTATTTATTTATTTGACAGACAGAGATCACAAGTAGGCAGAGAGGCAGGCAGAGTGAGAGAGAGAGGGGGAAGCAGGCTCCCTGCTGAGCAGAGAGCCCGATTCGGGGCTAGATCCCAGGACCCTGGGATCATGACCCGAGCCGAAGGCAGAGGCTTCAACCCACTGAGCCATCCAGGTGCCCCACGGTGATTGCTTTAAAAGCTCAGCACTTTATTCCAATGTCTGCTTCATCTCGGTGTTGGTGTCTGTGACTTGACTCACTCAAGTTGTGACTTTTGCTTCTTGGTAGGACAAGTGATCTTGGTCCTATTTAAATCCTTTAACTTAGCATACAGCCATCCTGCTCAGGTTTAGCACACAGCTCATGGCCTCCTTTTATGGGCTGTGGTTCTAATGACAGTTTAATTTTCAGAGCCTCTGCTGTTTATCCTGGTCTCCTTGGTTTATCGGGTATGGCTGAGGCTCCCACAGGCCCCTGCCGGTACTGCCTGAGGGACTAGCCCAGACTTGGTGGGCTAATCGGTCTCTCGATGGGGGGGTGAATCTCAGACCCCTCTAAAAGCAGGCTTTCCGGGCGGGCTTTTTGTTGTAGTGGAATTTCCCTTTTCCAGTGCCCCTAGCTGCCCCAGTGAATGTAACAGGGTAGGGAGCAAGGGGGAGTCTCAAGCCCATGGAAACAAAGGGGTTTCTTGGGCCAGGTCAATGATTGTGTTAGCAGAATCCCCTTGCCTGTGCCCCCTGGCCACCTGGGTCTGGCTTAGCAGAGAAGTGGAGTTTCTGGCCCAGTGGAGGAGAGCGCTTTCTTTGGCCAGTGGTTTTTATGGGTTTTCTACAGATTCCTTCTCAGTGGGTGTTGGGCTCTCCTGGTGATGTGGGACGATCAACTGGTCAGTCCTGGGGAAAAATGAACATGCCTGGGCCCCTTCTTTCTGCTAGGTGGCAGGCTGAAAGGCACCAAGTTCTGGTCACCTTCTGTTGGGCAGGGGAGGATAGAAGACACCCTACTTCTGTGTTGTCCTTTCAGTCTGGGGCCCAGAACTAATTCATCTTCTTAGCATTGCTCAGTATTCTTCAGCTGCCTCCTCTCTCCTGTGGTTTATAGTTCTGTTTAGCAGGAAGTAATGGGTATGCTATCTTGGGAGATTAGAAATCCCAAAAGATTTTTAAAATCTCATTACCCTTTAATGCTACTATAATTTCATCAAACAAGGCAAACTTAAACCCTTCGGTCTTATCTTTGTAGAAAAGCACAACTTTTCCTTGGCAAAGGCACAGAGAAAAACCAGATATTTTTTATGTTTGTATTCTAGCCTGCTGTCAATCAAGGAAGATAAATGAAAAGGGGTCCTCAAATTGCATAACACAGGTACAGTAGCTAGACTTCACCTTGGTAGCCTGCAGACAAGTCAGCTTCTCATATTTCAACTGAGTAAAATACTCTCTAATAAGTTGGAGGTTTTATTTCTAGTAGGCACAAAAACTCCGTAAAGAATGAATTATAAAGGCCTAACAACACACAGGGTACCTTTAAATTCTTGTTCTTGGTAAGGCTCAGGAATATGCAAAAAGTAGTCACTAGAGGGCAGCAGACTCAAACACTGCCCCATAGCCCTCAATTGCCAGGCACCATCACCCGGTTCCAGAACCAGAGTAGCTGCTTAGGTTTTATTGGCTGAAATCATGGAATAGTATTTTAACCCATTCTCCCTCAAACTTGACTTCTAAAATGGCATTGGCCCATGGGTAACTGTCCCATCTTTTTAATTATACTGTGCCCAACATGCCCTAATATTTTCTAGGAGTTCTTTATAGAAGAAAACCCCCGCATTATTG
This sequence comes from Mustela nigripes, assembly GCF_022355385.1. Lineage (NCBI taxonomy): Eukaryota > Metazoa > Chordata > Mammalia > Carnivora > Mustelidae > Mustela > Mustela nigripes. The sequence continues at coordinate 2,633,257 of NW_026739490.1, forward strand.
ACTGAGTATGTTGTGAAGAAATGGGGCTAAATCTCTTGGCTTGTTTGTTTGCTTTTAGAATTTACTTAAATTTCCCCCTCAACTGCCTTATTTTGTGAGCAGGAAAAAATTCACAATTCTATAAAATGGGATGACAGTTTTCGTGGGGTGCCTGGCAGACCATGTGGATCTTGATCTTGGGGTCATGAGTTCAAGTCCCATGTTGGGTGTTGAGATTACTTAAATAAACTTAAAAAAAAAAAGAAAAACAAGTTTTAAAAAGCTGTCTTTAGAGGGTGCCTTGCAAGGTGTTCTGCCTGCAGCTTCCTGGTGTTCCCAAGGCCAAAAAACAAAAACAAAAACCCCAGCTGTAAGTCATCGCCAAGTTCAAAGGATTCAGCAAACTATGGCAAAGCAGAGCCACCAGAAACAGACGCCTGATTTCCATGACAAATATGGTAATGCTGTATCAGCCCGGGGAGCCACTTTGTGTGTTGCTGGGTGGACATACTCAGCAACATAAACTGGAATAGAATGGAATAGAATGGCACCTGTCCCCTGTAGGCAGAGGTACCCAAAGGAAGGGCAAGATTAGTAATTATCCCAGCTGGTGTAATACTGAACTGTTTCAAAACCAACTCATAATTGAGGCCAAGTGAAAGCACTGTGCACTGTGTTAGGCCTTTATAATTCATTCTTTACGGAGTTTTTGTGCCTACTAGAAATAAATGGGTGCCAAGTGAAAGCACTGTGCCCAAAGGAAGGGCAAGATTAGTAATTATCCCAGCTGGTGTAATACTGAACTGTTTCAAAACCAACTCATAATTGAGGCCAAGTGAAAGCACTGTGCACTG